>NW_007246149.1:1367597-1369643 GCF_000164805.1 Carlito syrichta | reverse complement strand
AAGCCCAAATCCAGGACATAGAAGACAAAAAGATAATACAAAAAAATCAATGAAACAAAAAGCTGGTTCTTCAAAAGGAGAAACAAGATCGATGATCCCCTAGCTAGAATGACCAAGAAAAAATGAGAAAAAAAATCAAATAAGCACAATCAGAAGCACAAAAGATGAAGTCACATCTAACCCTGAAGAAATACAAAAGATCATTAGAGACTACTACGTACACTTGTATGGAAACAAACCTGAAAACCTTAAGGAAATGGAGGACTTTCTGACATCACACAACCTACCTAGAGTGGAACAAGAAGAAATTGAGATCCTAAATAGACCAATAACAATCAAGGAAATCGACTACATAATAAGAAAACTTCCTACAAAAAAAAGTCCTGGTCTAGATGGCGTTCCAGCAGAACTCCACAAGACATTTAAGGAGGAGCTGATACCAGTCCTACTGAAGGTATTCCACGCGATTGAAAAAGATGGAACTCTCTCCAAATCATTTTACGAAGCCAACATCACATTGATACCCAAGCCAGGTAAAGATCCAATAAAGAAAGAGAACTACAGGCCAATATCTTTGATGAACATAGATGCTAAAATTCTCAACAAGATACTAGCAAACTGAATTCAGCAATACATCTCAAAAATCATCCATCATGACCAAGTGGGCTTCATCCCTGGGATGCAAGGCTGGTTCAACATTCGTAAAACCATAAATGTAATTAAATACATCAACAGATGTCAAAACAAAAACCACATGATTATATCATTAGATGCAGAAAAAGCTTTTGATAAAATCCAGCACCACTTCTTGATAAAAGCCCTTGAACATCTAGGCATACAGGGAATGTTTCAAAACAGTAAAAGCCATCTACGAGAAACCCACAGCCAGCATACTCCCAAATGGACAAAAATTGGAACCATTTCCCTTGAAAACTGGAACAAGACAAGGATGCCCACTCTCACCCTTCCGGTTCAACATAGTATTGGAAGTCCTGGCTCGAGCAATCAGAGAAGAAGAGGCAATCAGGGGTATCCAAATAGGAAAAGAGAAAGTCAAGTTATCTCTCTTTACAGATGATATGATTGTGTACCTTGAAAACCCAAGAAAATCTGTCAAAAACCTCCTTACACTGATAAAGGCCTTTGGCAAAGTCTCAGGATACAAAATAAATGTACAAAAGGCAATCGCATTTCTCTACACCAATAATAAACAAACAGAAACCCATTCACAATAGCCATAAAAAAATGAAATACCTTGGCATCTTCCTAACCAGAGACGTGAAAGACCTTTACAATGAAAATTACAAAACACTGCTCAAAGAAATCAAAGATGACACAAACAAGTGGAAAAATATCCCATGCTCATGGATTGAAAGAATCAACATTGTGAAGATGTCCATCTTACCTAAGGCAATCTACAAATTCAATGCAATACCCATCAAATTACCAGCAACATTCTTCTCAGACCTAGAAAAGACAACACAGGAATTCACATGGAAACACAAACGCCCAAGAATAGCCAGAACAATCCTCAGCAAAAAAAACAAAGCAGGTGGTATCACATTACCAGACTTCAAACTTTACTATAAAGCTACAATCATCAAAGCAGCTTGGTATTGGTATAGAAACAGGCATATAGATCAATGGAATAGAATTGAGATTCCAGAAGCAAAACCTCAATTTCTCAACCAACTCATCTTCGACAAGGCCTCCACCACCTACCACTGGGGAGAGGAGAACCTATTCAGTAAATGGTGCTGGGAAAACCAGCTGACCACATGCAGAAGATTGAAACAGGACCCCTATCTATCCCCATGCACAAAGGTTAACTCCAAATGGATCAGAGACCTAAATGTAAAACCTCAAACCATAAGAACCTTAGAAAATGAAGGAACTACCCTCATGGAAATCAGAACTGGCATCCAATTCCTGAACAAAACCTGAAACCCACAGGTCATAAGAGAGAAGATAGACAAGTGGGACCTTATTAAACTGACAAGCTTCTGCAAGACCAAAGAAACCATCAAGAGAGCAGGGAGACAGCCT
>NW_007246149.1:1288403-1367334 GCF_000164805.1 Carlito syrichta | reverse complement strand
GGAGAGGGTGTGGTGAAAAGGGAATACTTCTACACTGTTGGTGGGAGTGTAAACTAGTGCAACTTCTGTGGAAAGCAGTGTGGTGATTCCTAAAAGCTCTAAATATCAACCTCCCATATGACCCTGCAATCCCCTTACTGGGAATATACCCTGAAGAACTCAAATCACTCTATAAAAAAGATACCTGCACATGTATGTTTATTGCAGCATTGTTCACAATAGCAAGAACCTGGAAACAACCATGCTGCCCATCAAAAGAGGACTGGATTAAAAAAATGTGGTACATATACACAATGGAATACTACGCAACCATAAAAAAGAAGAAAATCATGAATTTCTCAGTAACCTGGATGGAACTTGAGTCTATAATACTGAGTGACCTCTCACAGAAACAACAATCCAAGTATCACATATTCTCACTCATATAATGGACCTTGAACATCCAATGTAATACTATAAGAAAATGACTGACGGTACTGGGAAACTATGGGGGGAGATGGGATTAACAGTAGCAAATATCTGTCTGCGGAAGGGGAAACACCTTTTATCAACAGAGTGCCTGAACGAAACGTAATTATACACCTAACCCTTTACTATATCCCACAAAACCATAATAAAAAATAATGATTAAAAAAAAAATCAGCAGTTGATTCTAACACACCAGTCTTCCATCTTGGCTAAAAATCAATGTTATTTTGTTTTTCTCCTTTTGGCTGTATAATCATTAAAAATGAAAAGTAATCTTGTATGGGCTGAATTGTATATTCCCCAAATTCCTATATTGAAGTCCTGACTCTAGTGTCTCAGAATGAAACTGGATTTGGAGAGAGTAAATTGGTAATTACGTTAAAATGAGGTCATTAAAGTAGACTAATCCAATATATCTGGTATTCCTATAAGAAGAGGAAATCGAAGCACAGGTATGTAGGTAATATGTGTGAAGACACAGGGAGAAGACAGCCAACTATAAGCCAAGCAGAGGGGCCTCAGAAGAAACTAACCCTGCTGGCCCTTTGACCTTGGACTTCCAGATTCCAGAATTAAGGGAAAATAAAGTTCTGTGGTTTAAACCAGCAAATTTGAAGAATTTTGTTATGGCAGCCAAAGCAAACTAATATACAGTCTCATTGAAACACTGATTCCACTCTGTGACTAGGGCATTTTATAGGGTTTCTGAGCAATTTATTTGTTAATTTGCCAGAATTGTGTCTGGAATCAATAGTAAGCTCAGTTTATGGCATGTGGTTTGCAAGATCTATTTTCCTTCCCTCTAAAGATTGGATATGTTCATATATTCAGCCTTTCAACATCTCTCTTGTCCTCCATAGATCACTACACAAGCTCTTTTGTATCCATAGGTAATCTGTATAGGTAATGAGATTCATGTTCATTATGGTAATTACATACTCTCTTTTGATCCCCTAGCTAATCTCAGTCTTCAGTTATTTTTTTCTCAAGTGTCTTCCTTCTTTCCAGCCAATCAAGTTGACAGAGATGATAAAAGCAAATTAGATTGTGGCCAAGTCTACCTTCTCTCTGTCATCTTTCATGAGAAGTGGGTTTAGAAAATTCTTGTCCTAGTCTGAATATATTTAGATTTGTAGTCTTTTAAATTTCTGTTAGCTTTATCTTAATATGGGCTTTACCCTGTCTAGTCAATTCTAACACATTTCTGTGCCATCTTTTAATTGTGTGACTGGGGTCAAGTTCTTTAATCTAAGTTTCTTTGTCTTTAAAATGAAGCTAAATAATATCCCATTTGATAAGGGAGGCAATTATGGAATTATGATTAACTTATATAACATGCAAAAACACTTTGTAAATTACATATTTCAGATCTAGACAAAATATTATTATTGTTGTTACTATTATTATTAGAACAAATCCTGTTAGTTCTGACTTCAGGAAGTATTTTAAAACTACATCAATCTCTTTATTTACTTTTTAAAAATTTTTACTTTTGAAGAAACTCTAATTTTATAAAACTCAATGCATAAAAAATAATATACAGTGAAAAGTTCCCTTCCTCTTAGTCTCCCAGAACTCAGCATCACTATTAAGGAGCTAACAATATTTCTTACGGAAGCTTCCAGAAATATTTTATGCATATCTCTATTTATCCTTTCTCTTCTCCCCTCGCTTTTATCTACAAAGTAGCATTATATCAGTTCCTTTCTAGCTATCATCTTTTCTTTCTCTTTTTTTTTTGTGAGTGTGTGTGTGTGTCAAGGTCTCACTCTATCACTCAGGCTGGAGGGCAGTGGCATGATCACGATAATCATGGCTCACCAAAGCCTTGACATCCTGGGCTCAGGTGATCCTTCCACCTCAGTTTCCCGAGTAGCTGGGTCTACAGGTGTGTGCCACCATGCCTGGATAATTTTTTGTAGGATGAAGTCTCACTATGTTGTCCAGGCTGGTCTCGTACTCCTGGGTTCAAGCAATCCACATGCCTTGACCTCCCAAGGTGCTGGGATTCTAAACCATCATCTTTTCTTCCTCATGTTGCCACAATCTCTTTGCTGGGAATTTCCTCTCATCATTAAATCATCTCTCTTTTACATTTTCTGATTTGGGTTCAGAAGTTTATTCTCTGGTTTTAAAGTTTGCTCTTTAACAGTCTACATTGCATACTGAACTTTGCACAGTATGGCCGCAAGTTGCCTTTGCCTGTAACCTTCAATGGAAGAAGAGAAGACCTCACCACTTTTGTCAGTAAGAAACATTTGGTTCTTACAGACCAAATGTAATGCCTGTTTTGTATAGAAACGGTGTTTTAATATTTTCTTGAAAAGCATTATGGCACAATAGAAAGCAGACATGCTTTGGAGTCGGTCAGACCTAACAACTGGCCCTGACACTCTTAAACTGACACTGGCCGAGTTCCTGAACCTCACCTCACCTCACCTCGTTTTCATTTCCACATTTAAAAAGTGGAACTAACAGGTAACTACCCCAAGGTAATGCTGCATTAATGTACGTACATACAGTGCCTGGTGTATTATACATGTATTGTGCGACTACAGTTTTACACTTGTCATATTAATATTTTTCTCACTTAAAAATAATTTTCATTAAGTTTCAAATCATAATCCATAAACATCTCTTCTTTATCTACTGAGTTGATAGGACTGAGTCAGATGGTAAATACAATGAAGGAAAGACATCTTCCCCTTGCTGCAAGGAGATTGCAATCTAATGGGGGCAGGTGCAAAACGTATTTAAAAAACATACATGGTACAATATGGTTATGTTTAGAATAAGAATAAAATAATTTAGTAATAAAATAAAAAGAGGCTGGGCCAGGTGGCTCAGCCTGTAATCCCAGCACTTTAGGAGGTCGAGGGGAGTGAATTGCCTGAGCCCGTGGGTTGGAGGCCTGCCCGGGCAACTTGGCAAGAACTCATCTCTAAAATAACTTTTTAAAAATTATCCAGGCATGGTAGCACGCACCCGTAGTTCTGGCTACTTGGAATGCTAAGGCAAAAGGATTGCCTGAACCCAGCAGGACGACGCTGGGGTGGCCATGTGTGTGCCACGGCACTCCGGCCTGGGTGACAGAGTGAGACTCCAACTAAAAAACGATTTTAAAAATAGAAACAGGAGACTTTCGCATAAAGGATGGGAGATGAATCATTCTAAAGACATGATGCCATATTACAATGTCTAGTGCTATTGTTCCAAAATTATGAGGAGCTCAGTATTAAGAGGAGAGGAGAAAGCAATAAATAGCAAATCAATGCAATAAAAACAATTTATACATATTTTATTCTGGTTTTCTTTCCTTTTTTTTTTGCGTTAGAGTCTCACTCTGTCGCCCAGACTGGAGTGCAGTAGCCGCTCCCGGCCACCGCAGCCTCGACCTACTGGGCTCCGGCAATCCTTCCGCCTCAGCCTTCCGAGTAGCTGGAACTACAGGCGCGCACTACCACACCTGGCTAATTTTTTGATTTATTGTAGAGATGAGGTCTCGCTGCCCAGGCGGGTCTAGAACTCGCGGGCTCAGGCAATCCACTCACCTCAGTCTCCCAAAGGCGCGGGATTACAGGCTGAGCCACCCAGCCCGGCTTATTCTGTTTTTCTTAAGTGAGGAATATGTTCTGAAGACTTGCCATACTGGAACAAAATTAATTTCTTTTCCACAAGAACTAAAATCATTTCATTGAATTCATATACAGCACGTATGATATATTAGGTACAGCATATAGGGAAAAAGAGAATATAGGAACGCTACTAAAGAGGGAGCTTAAATTTAAAGACTTTGTTCTCTCTCATTTGAACTTAATATAAAACACAATTGGACTAACAGTCAATGGAAACTCATTTCTTGTTGACACAGCTTCATTTGTGTAAACTCTTTCTTGATATTGAAGTTATTTGTCCAGGGTCTTTAAAAAAAAAGAAAGAAAGAAAAAGTGGTTCATGACTAAGACAAACTTACTAAAACAACAACCAAATAAACCTGCCTTGATCACATTCATGAGGTAATTCAATTGAACTGTACTGCGGGAAACCTTGAACACAATAGCTCAAATCTCTGAATGTAGCGGGATAATCAGGGTGGAGGATGTGTTGTGGGGGCGATTAAAAATTGCATCAGAGAAATAATGATCCGTCCTTTAATTACTTTCCTTTGTAGTGAGCTTAGATCAATATCAACTGTTTGTTTTATTCAAGCCCTTTTATTTTTCCTTTTTAAAGAAGGCTTTGCGTGACTGTGCAAGTACAAGAACTAAGAGAAACTCTTAAGTACTTGGCAGGGACGGCAGAAAGTATGGTAAAAGTGACAGACGTTTGGTCCCTGCAAAGAAAGGACTGTGCTGTGAAATACCTGACAGCTCATTCAGAATAAGAGTCAGAATAAGATTATTGCCTTTTGTCTAATTTTTACTGAAGTATTATAAACTCATGATAAATACATGAACATGAATAAGTTTGAGGTTATGTGCATCTTGGTGTTTTTAAAGTGAATTTTCTGAGTGTCCCCTTGAGTGCAGCATAATTACTATAGTTGTGACTTTGAATCTTTTCCTAGGTTCTCACTGTTAGTGCCAAGTGTTATTACTATTATTATTGTTTTATTTTTTGCCAAGGACAATGAGGAAATGAATATTAGCTTTTTAAAAACAATGGATGCTCCAGAAGCAAACCCAACGTTTCCATCCCATGCCAAATTGGAAAGAATGTATGGAAGTGAAAGAACACATCCTTTGAGGGTGGCCTGTTTTAAGGGCACATCTTGAAATCTCCCAGGGACACGGCACCTGGCTCCTAACACTGCTGCCACAGATGAATACAACCACATAATTATTTTGGGTGTGGTGTCACACTAGGTGAGGGCTCCTTTAAATTAGATTCCTTTGAATGGAAAAATGTATACATGATTTTGAAGATAATCCAGAAACAGCCTAGGGACCAATGTTAATGTTATCATGGGCATAATTTCTCCCTGGGATGGTGGGGAAAGAGTCACACATTTTCTTTAAGAGTCACAACTTGCCGGGCTCGGTGGCTCAGCCTGTAATCCCGCGCCTTTGGGAGGCTGAGGTGAGTGGATTGCCTGAGCCCGCGGGTTCGAGACCCGCCTGGGCAGCGAGACCTCATCTCTTCAATAAATAAAAAAATCAGCCGGGCGTGGTAGCGCCTGCCTGTAATTCTGGCTACTCGGAAGGTTGAGGCGGAATGATTGCCAGAGCCCAGCAGGTTGAACTGCGGTGGCTGGGAGCAACCACTGCGCTACAGTCTGGGTGACAGAGTGAGACTCCAACTCAAAAAAAAAGAGTCACAAATTGTCTCTGTGCCGGGTGAGGGACTCTAATGCCCACAGTGCTGAGATGGATTTAGAAAGAGTTACTCTGTCATACTGCTAAGTCAATTCTCTTACCTCATCACAGTCAACGGTCAACTCACACAGGGGATTTCTCTTGTGGTTCTGGGCCTCACATTTTTCAACTCATTACTAGGTATTGTAGACAAGAGTTAAGAACATGGGTTCTGGGGCAGTTTGGGTGAATCTTGGCTTAGCCACTTACTGTGCGGGCTACTCTGTCTCAGTTTCTTCATCACTGCTTTTTTCATTATGTTGTGAAGAATAAGAGAATACATACAAGGTGGCAGAGTACTAACTGACCTATAATAAGTGCTCAAAGTAGGCGTTGTTATTGTTATTGGTATATAATAAAGACTGTAAAAGCAGGACTAATGTAAATGCTCAGAGAAGTATTTTGTAAGTGGTCAAAATTGAATGGAAAATTCTTTTATAAATTCATTTTTATAAATATTACTCAAATTCTTGTATAAATATATGTATGACATTTCCTAACACTAGTGTAAAAATAATGTAACTTCTGATGACAATCTGGCAATGCCACAGGACATCCTTCTGAACACAATTGATCATTATAAAAAACTGGAAAGGGTATGAAAATTTAGAACCAATATGCACTGAGCCAAGTAATATCCTTGAAGAATTTTGAAATTGTACGGTATGACTTATGTGAGAGATTTTTCCCCACACAATTTGCCTTTAAAAGCAGAAAACAGGCTGAGTTCAGTGGCTCAGCCTGTAATCCCAGCACTTTGGGACGCCGAGGCGAGTGGATTACTTGAATCTGTGGGTTCAAGACTAGCCCGGGCACCTTGGTGAGACCTTGTCTCTACAATAAATAAAAAAAGTTAGCCGGGCATGGTAGCACACGCCTGTAGTCTGGATACTTGGAAAGCTGAAGCGGAAGATCACCGAAGCCTGGCAGGTCGATGCCGGGGTAGCCATGAGTGTGCATGCCACTGCACTCCTGCCTGGATGACAAAGTGAGACCCCAACACACACACACACACACACACACACACACACACACACACACACACAAGCAGAAAACAGTAAATCCATTCGAATGGTTCCAGTTAATCAGTTATAGCCAAATGAAATTTCACCATGCTTCAAATTGTTCATATTTGCATATTCACATTTTAAAAATATAAGCTTTTAGATATATTTCTCAAAATTTAACAATTGCACTTGTGTATAAATTTCTGTATAAAAGATGGATGCTTATAAGATCCTCCTGTGTGTGTATTATAAATACCTTATTTGATCAATAAGAAAAAATGAAATTGAATAAATTAAAATTTCAACTCAAGAAGTTAGAAAAGTAGCAAGTAGCAAGAAAATAAACCTAAAGAAAGCAGAAGGAAGGAATTCCTAAATGTAAAAGCAGAATATAACAAAATTAAAAATGGAAAAACCGGAATTTATCATCTAAGATCATTTTCAGTGAAAAGTACAGACTAAATCTAATCAAGAAAAACATAGTAAAAATGTAAACATATTCCATTATAAATAAGAAAGATATTATAATCATAGACTAACAAGAAATTAAAAATTATAAGACAATACAACTCATAATTGTTTGCTAACCTAATTGTAAAATCTTGATGAGATATATAATTTTTCCAGGAAATATATAAATTTAACAAACAAAAAAAAGAAAGAGGTTAAAAAAAAGGAACAAATAACCACAAAAGAAATCGACAAAGTTGTTGAAGAATTAATCTCTTTCCTGTACTCTCCATAAGTCCTATGATAAATTTCTAGGAAGTCTTTCTAGGATAAACTATGCTTATGCTAATAAAGCTATTAAAGAACACATAAAACTATGGCTATTATAGTTCATTCATTGCATGTGGCTAGCATAACCTGTACCAAAACTTGACAAAAACAGCAAGCAGAAATAAGATTGTAGGATACAAAATCATACATAAAAATTAGCAAGTATATTAGAGCACTGAAAATAATATTGGGTTGAAAAAACAGGCTAGGCTTGGTGGCTCAGCCTGTAATCCCAGCACTTTGGGAGGCTGAGTCTAGTGGATTGCCTAGCCCGTGGGTCCGAGATCAGCCCAGGCAACTTGGTGAGACCTCATCTCTACAGTAATCAAAAATTAGCCTGGCATGGTAGCATGTGCCTGTAGTTCCACTACTTGGAAGGCTGAGGCAGAAGGATCTCCGGAGCCCAGCAGGTCAATGCTGGGGTGGCCATGAGTGGTGTGCCACTGTACTCCAGCCTGGGCAACAGAGTAAGACTCCAACTCATAAAGAAAAATAAAAAATAAATAAAAAATTTTGTCAGTGTTGTGATTGTTCAAACATTAGAAATCTATTAGTCTAATTTATAATATTGATAGGACAACAGAAACAAAAATATTTATTATAATAAATGCTTTAAAATGCCTTTGATAAAAGTAAACCCTTTTTGATTAAAAGTAAAATATCTCAGTAAATTAGACATGGATGTGTATATAACATGACAAAGTATATTTATCACCAATCAAAGCCAACATTATGATATGAATGATAAAAATAAGAAAGTACAGTATAATCACACTTATTATTTTTCAATATTATTTTGGAGGGGCACCCAGTGAAAAAAGCCAGAAAAAGAAATAAAAGGTATATTTCTTAGTGATACAAAGTTAGTACTGCTTACAGAAGATAAGACACAACTGTCAAGTGAGAATAACTAGCTCTAATAACTGAGATCAAAAAAGAGGTCAGATGATACAAAATAAAGACAACACAATGAAGAACTTCCCTTTGTGCCAGTAATAATCAGTAGATGGTCAACAAAACTTTGACTATCTAAGGTTTTCTAGATGTAGGGAAACTTTAGTAGAGTAGCCAAATATAGTATAAAAAGTATGACTATTTGTATTAGTAATCAAGGAAATATAAATTGAAATGATAATTAAATAGACCAGGCTTGGTGGCTCAGCCTGTAATACCAGCACTTTGGGAGGCCAAGGTGAGTGGACTGCGTGAACCCACAGGTTCAAGACTAGCCCAGGTAACTTGGTGAGACCTTGTCTCAACAATAAATAAAAAATAAATTAACTGGGTGTGGTAGCATGCACGTGTAGTTCTGGCTCCTTGGAAGGCTGAGGCAGAAGGATCGCTGGAGCCCAGCAGGTCAATGCTGGGATGGCTGTGAGTGTGCCACTGCACTCCAGTCTGGGTGACGAAGTGAGACTCCAACTCAAAAAAAAAAAAAGAAGATAATTAGTGTTTTATATCTAAATTTGAAAAGATCCAAATATGATAATTAACTGTGCTGATGAATGCAAAAAAACAAACACTCTCATATGGCATTTGTAGGAACATAAGTAAATACAAATTTACTTGAGGATATTTCTGAAATTTATTACGAAATCTACAAAATAGATACACTTTTGACACAGAAATGTTCTTCTAAAAACCTGTTTTATGGACATGATTAGAAAAGGGTGTAAAGAAATATAAGTGAATATGTTTTTTAAAGTAATGTTCTAATGATTAAACTAACTTGTGTTTACCAGTACAGATGTGGTAATGAAAATTGCAGTGAATACATTATTATTCTGTCATCAAAATGTGTGTTGTATAAGACTGTTTGGTGACTTGTAAGATGGTCATGATATAGTAGATGAAAAAATGCAGATTATAAAACATTGCAAAGTTTAATCCTGTATTGTAAAACTACGTGTGTGTTTGTGTGCGTGTGTGTGTGCACACATACATTTGAGAAGGGACCCCCCCCAAAATAGAGTTATCTTTGGGAGGGTGGTTCCCTTGTAGTATGCTTGGAATTTGTTTCTTTAAATCAAACAGTCAATCGGTTTTTATCTGGAAGTTTTGAAAGCTTGTGTCACAATTTGTGGAAGAAATGTCCCAAGTTGTGGCAAACAGGTGACGAGCTCTTCCACCATGACCTGCCCACACTGTTCTGAGTGTTCAGTAGTTTTTGACCAAAAATTGCATGAACCCCATGCTTCACCCTCCCTATTCACCTGATCTTGACCTGCGAGACTTTTTTTTGTTTGTTTCCCTGGGATGAAAAAAGTCCTCAGAGGGAAATGTTTTGTTGATGTGGAAAAGGTGAAATAAAAAACAACAGAAGCACTAAAAGGCATCAAAATTGACACGTTTGAAAACTGTTTGAGCAGTGGAAAAAGCATCTTGATAGGTGTATTGCATCAAATGGAAATTTCTTTGAAGGTGACTGAAGTTTAAACATGTAAGAATAACAATTTTTTAAATAGATAAATTATGGTTTTGGGGGGTGATCTCTCTTGTATTCTGAGCGGACTCAATCTTCCCTTCCCTTCTCTTTGTATATTAGCTTTTATTGTTATCTATAAGAAATTTGATTGAGCTGGAGAAATAAGAGCTGATGAGTATTCAGGTATATTTATGTGAGAGATTAAAAGGAGTAGAAATAGTGGCATCTAGCTCTGTCATGGCTCTTTTAGACTATTCGTAAGCCCCACTAAAAAGAGGGCTAGTGTTAGATTTTAAAGGAGATATTTGTGTGAGAAGCCTTGAGTCTCTACACTCGCATTACCATTTAAGGCCCAGTTGACAAAGTAAAGAACAAATATTGGGACATGACCATCTTCCCCATTTCTGCGTGGAATCTTATACCTCAGGGGAGAACACAGATGGGAGCCACTGGCAGCAGAAGCAGTAATGAGCACAGGAATTACAGGCTTCAGCACAGGATTTTATGGAACACAGGAATGAGAACAGACATATTCAGAATCATCTACTTCTCAGTCTTCCATACATACTTTGTAGTGGGTTACAATTATCCTAACAGCACTTAGGAATTTTGATTTGGGAGAATATGGGTTTAACTGTTAATATGACATGACTTTAGTTTGCCTGAAATTTTATTTCATTTTCATATTTTTAAAGAATATTTTTCCTAAAGATGACATTCTAGGTTGGCAGTTATTGTGGTTCAACTAAGATATGCCATTGTCTTCCAGTTTCTATCATTTTTATTGAAAAATCAGGTGTCGTTTCATTGTTTTAATGTTGCTTTTTAAAAGTAGTGATTGTTTCCTTTTTCTATGATTATTTTTTCGGTATTTTCTTGGAATTTGAGTCTCAGTAGTTTTACTATGTTGTGACTGTGTAGTTATCTTTGTGTTCTTTTTGAGTTTGTAATGCTGCTTCAGTGGCTTGAGGGTTTTTGTCAGTCTTAGAAAATTTAACACCATTATTTTTGCCCAGTCTCTCTGATTCTTTTTCTTCTAGGAGTTCAATCTCATACAGATTAAACCTTTGTACCACATACATCACTTCTCATATTCTTCGCTATGTTCTCTCTCTCCATCAGTTTAGACATTTTTCTCTGACTTGCCTTTCAGTTCTCTCAACTCTCTTTATCTATATTTAATCTTCTAGTAAGCTTATCTTTTAAGTTCTTTATTAAGTTTGCCGTATTTTCAATTCCAGAATTTCTTTTTGTTATAGACTTCAGTCTTCTGAAATTTTTACTCGACCATCAATTCTCTTGAACATACTAAACCCAGTTATTTTAAAGCTTGTTCCTGATTGATTTACTCTTGATCACCTGTAGATATAGTCATGCTATCTATTTTTTCTTGGTCCTGTTCTTTAGGATACCTGGCAACTTTTGAATAAATTATGGACATTGTTTATGAGAAATTGTGGAAGCTATGCATGTATTTTTGCTTCTGATAGGCAGTTACAAGCAGATTACCCTTATCTTGCCTGGTATCAAGATTATTCTATACTGAGTTGTAATCTTTGAGAAGGCTAATATATTTCAGGTTTTCTCTTACTGCTAGGGTGGAGCCCTACCAGGTGTTTACTGTAAGTCAGGTGTTTATCAAAGTGTCTCAACCTTAGCAACCTCTGGACTTCAAATTTTGCCTACCCATACTTTGAGACTAATGAAAACTCTGCTTAATTTATCAGCCTCTAAATGACTTTTATCTTCTTAGCCTTTAGGTCTTTTGAGAAACTTCTTCATAAAAAGGAAAGCAGTACCAAATGTTTAACTGACTTATTTTGCACCTTTTTGTACTTTTCTATTCTCTGGGTTTCTGTTCTCTCTACTCTTGACTACACTTACAGACTTGGACTCCAGTTTTTGTCTCTTTAGCCCGTTGAGATTACTGACACTCTGTTCAGCTTCTTTGTCAGTTAGCCTCATATTTCTGTTCAGCTTCTGAGCACTCAGATTTGCCCCGTTTATAAACCAGTAAATGACTCAAAGGAAAAGGTAGCATGAAATGTTGGGCTTGCTTTCTTTCTGTCTGTCTTTCTTTCTTTATTTCTTTCTTTCCTCTCTGAACTTTTTATTAGTCTTCTGCTCCCCCAATGGTGATTCTGCCATCTCAGCACCTGAGAACTTTGGTGTGTTGGTCTTAGACAACACATTGCCATCCACTATCCTGTGGGTGGTGGTCTTCTGGATGGTCTGAATGGAGCTGCTATTGTCCAGGGCGTCATGAGACCTCCCCATCCTCCAGCAGGTGGTGGTAGGAGGCAATCTCAGCCTCCAGCTTGACCTTGATGTTCAGCAGGACCTCTTACTCCTGGGCCTGGTCCTGGCTCCCTGCCTGGGTCTGCGCCAGCTTGGACTCCAGATGCAGCAGGGTACTGTTGAGCTGGTCCATCTGCATGGCTTTGTGGGCCTCCATCTCCCTCGGGCTGTTCTCCAAACTGGCTTTCAGGTTTCTCATTGAGCCCAGGTTGATTTCCAAGGACCACACTGTTTGTCTCAGCTCCCTGTGTGCCATCTCATAAGCTCCTATCTTAACAGACTGTATGGTGAATACTGTGGTGCTCTCCATGATCTGCCTGAAGCAATACTTGTCTAGCTCCTCTCAATTCTTCTGGACCAACTCGTCATACTGTGCCTGGATGTCCACCATGATCTTACTGAGGTTCTGAGATTTGGTGACATCTACTTCCACAGTCGACCCAGAGCTGGTAACCTGGGCTTGCAGGCCTTTTATTTCCTCCTCTTGGTTCTTCATGAAGAGCAGCTCCTCCTTGAGAGCCATAATCTCTGTCTCTAGCTGCAACCAGGTGACATTGGTATCATCAATGATCTTGCAGAGCCCATTGATGTCACTCTCTACAGACTGGCACATGGCCAACTCTGTCTCATATTTGACTCTAAAGTCATCAATAGCAAGATGGGAATTGTCATTCTGCAGAACATTGTGGATATTTTGTTCATAGAAGTTGCAAATATCTGAGCCCTCAGGTCATCGATGGTCTTGAAGTAATGCCCCCAGTCTCTGACCTGGAGTCCCTTCTTCTCCAAGGTTCCTGGATTTTGCTCTCCAGCTTCTGATTCTCAGTTTCCAAGATCCTTCCACCCTGTCCAGGTAGGAGGCCAGGTGGTCATTCAGCTCTTGCATGATCTCCTTCTAGCTCTGGATGCCCCCCAGACCCTAGCCATCTCTGTGACCAGATCCCAACCATCACTGCAAAATGGGACAGAGAGATCCAGGAGACAGAGCCCCCTGTGCATACCTAGCTGCTCATGGCACTGCTGGTGGGCCAGATACTGAATGACTCGCTGGAGCTCAGGGACCAGGAGTTGGTGGAGAAGGTGGCAGAGCAAGTAGTGAAGCTCATGGTGATTGTAGAGGAGAGCAAGATGGCAAGACTCAAGTTCTGGGACGTTCTTTCATGTGTTTCCCTTCTCCTTGATATCTTGGATCCTCAAATACTGGCTGCATTGGGAACTTTCTGTTGCCTCCCAACAGGTTTTATTTTGGCATTTTATTGATTTTCTAATTATTTTGGGGCAAGGCAGCTTATCTAATAAAAACTAATCGTGAATAGCAGGAAGGGATATCCTCTTTGTAAATGAGTCAAGGAGTTATTCTTGACTCTTTTTTATACACCCCACTACTAAATGACCTGTTAGCAAATCCTATTGGCTTTCCCTTCAAAATATATTCAAAATTTCTCACTTCTCACCATCTCCACTATTGAAACTCTAATCCAAGCCACTTTCACATCTCACCTTGTTATAGCCTCTTTCCTGCTGGCTGTGTTTCAGTCTTTGCCCACTATAGTCTATTCTTTTTTTCTTTCTTTTTCTTTTCTTTTCTGTTGCCCAAGCTGGAGTGCAGTAGCATGCTCACGGCCACTGAAGCCTCAACCTAGTGGGCTCAGGTGTTCCTTCTGCTGCAGCCATCCAGGTAGCTAGAACTACAGGCAAGCGCCACCACACCTGGCTAATTTTTCCTGACTTATTGTAGAGATGAGGTCTTGCCAAGTTGCCCACGTTAGTCCTCGAATCTGTGGGCTCAGACAATCTTCTCACTTTGGCCTCCCAAAGTGTTGGGATTATAGGCATGAGCCACCACGTCCGGCCTACAGTCTATTTTCAACAAAAAGACTGATTGATCTATTGAAAATTTAAGTCACTCTTCTGTTCACAGCACTACAATGGTCACCCATTTCACTACAGTAAATTTCAAAGCTGTCACAATGTGACAGATTGTGTTTTCCAAAGACGGTCACATGATACCTACCGCTGCATATACTTTTACTAGAGTTTTGTCATTTCCTCATCAAGAAATGCGGTCCATATCTCCACCTACTGAATGCACACAGACCTTTAGGCTGACTTCATTTGTAAAGTGTATTGAAAGGGACATGACTTCCAAGGCTAGGTTACATAAGTGTGATGTATTTCCTTCTTTTGGGAAACTCACACTTGAAAAACAGTCACCAGTCTGTGAGGAATCCCAAGACGCATGTAGAGAAATCATGAAGAGAAGAAATTAGGTCCATGATGTATAGTTCTGGCTGAGACCACAGCTTACAGCCAGCACCAACTTGCCAGGATGAGACTACACCTTCATTTAAGTGGACGCTCCAGCCCCTAGGCAAGCTGTCCCACTTGATGCCATGTGAAACAAAGATGAGCTCTTTCCACAAATCCCTGCCTAAATTGCAGATTTGTAAGCAAAATAAATGGTTGTTATTGCCACCAGGTTCGAGGGTAGTCTGTTATAAAGAAATAGATAACTGGTATACATCACCTGCAAGATCCTTCATGATATGACTCTTAGTCATATTTTTTATTTCACTTCTTCCACATCTTCTTTCATCTATTTTACTCTGAACTTGTTTGAATGTGCCAAGCATTTCTCCACCTCAGGGCCTTTATGCTTGTTCTTTTGTCTGCCTGGAATATTTTACTTTTATCCCATGCTTTGTTCCCTTACCTCCTTCAAGTTTGAATTCAAATATGACTTTATCAGTGAGCAGTTTTCTGATTGCTTTGCTTTTCTTCATAGCTCTTTTCATCAACTTACATATTATACACTTTAATTATTTTGGTTGATTGTTTTTCCCCATAAGCATAAAAGCTATCTGAAGGAACAGATTTTTTTCTGTGTCCTGAGGGCTTTTGACAAGTGATTAGTAGAGAATCAATATGATTTATTTATTTATTGAGTCAGAGTCTCACTCTGTCACCCAGGCTGGAGCACAGTGGCACGTTCATGGATACCGCAGTAATCCTTCTGTCTCAGCCTTCCAAGTTGCTGGAACTATAGGTGCATGTCACCACATTGTGCTAGTTTTTTATTTGTTGTAGAGACAAAGTCTCACCAAGTTGCCTCGGTTGGTCTTGAACCCCTGGACTCAGACAATCGTCTTACCTCCACTTCCCAAAGTGCTGGGATTACAGGCATGAGCCACCATGCCTAGCTAATACATTTTTTATTAAATAAATTTATTTATTTAAAAGTTTGCTTTGTTGAAAATTTATGTAATTCATCTCTTTCTGATGCCCGTGCACTCTTGGACAAGTTTACATACACTGAGGATTCCTGAGAAGTATGTCTGCAAAATGTATTCACAGGTGCATGCCACCACAGATATCTCACTCTCAAAGATATTTCATTTTTCTCCAGCAAGCCATGAACCTTAGGATACATTTACTTCTGTATTCAGTCTGCCAGTTTCCTAAGGCCAAAGTGCATCGACTAAGTCTTAGAAGTGGCCAGGGATCTTCTTGAAGCTTTCAGTTTGTTGATTCTCTTGTCTTCACTGGTGCTGGTCCTTTGTCTTTCCCTGTCATTTTAATCCTGCAATAGCTTCATCTCCTATCTTTTAGGGATCCATAGATTGCACAGTGGCTCTTGCCTATGTGGTCTCTTTCCACCAAAAGCTGAAGCCTCTAAAGTTCTTGGAGGGAAGGAAGCTGAAATCCTTTCCCAGGCATTCTCCAAATTTTCTCCCTCTGTTTTTCACCTACTTTTCCTATTTGGGTCAAAGAGTCTCTTCCTATTTTCAGTGGATCCTAAAAATGCCTTTCTTTTTAGCTCTCAAACCTGCCCTTCCATATCTTACAGCCATATTGTGTAGTCTTATTACAATATGGAAGAGAATAAGCAATACTCTCAATTTCTCCCCTAGACATTGAGAAGTAAAAAAAGAAGTCATTTGACTGGATCAAGCACATTTCCATCATACATGTGATTTGTCAATGTGTATGCAAAGGGAAATGACTGAATCTGCTAACTTTCTCTTTTCTAAAAGTTTCCTTTTAGAGAACATTTCCCTTTGGCCACAGACTATAAAGGTCACTGTCTCTGGGGCTTAAGAACCAATATAACATAGAATCCAACTATCCCACAAATCCCAGTATCAGTCCAAAAGTGCTGCTGTTTCCAGTTTCTTTATTTTTCAGAAAAAAAATATATGAATAGGGATTTATTTAACTAAAAAGCTTCTGAAATAGAAAATTTAAAAAAGCTTTCAGGTCTGATTCTGATTCTTTGCTTATTCTGAGATTAAGACACTCCAAAAGGAACTTTGTTCTTCTTCCTAGACTTCACCTTAAGTCAAGTTGTCATTCTAAAACCTATTTACTTGGTAAAAAAGATATTAAAATTTTTTTAAAGTAGACTGAGGGACACTTGCCTAGTAGTTTGAATGCCTCACAAATAGCAGAAGTAAAACCCTACTTAGCATGAAGATGCTATCTTCTTTGGTAGTTGTAAGGGAATTCACACTGGGAAAAGCATGTATCTGATAACATAAATTTGAAGGCACAACTGACTTAACATTTAGAATGTTTGAGGGGAGAATAGCAAAATGGATAAATTAGAGAATAGGGAGTTGGTGTAGTTGTGTCGTTATACATAAGAACAAAAAATCAGTGACACAGAGAGTACTTCCCACAGACGAATTTCATACCTACTTGAAAGGAAGTACCTGTAGAAACCTAGAATAGACTAACTTAGTTTAGTCCTTTTGCCTCAGCATAACCATTTTTGCTTAGACTTCACCCTGACACACTTTGAATCCAGCACAGGTGACATAGATAGATCAATTTCCAATAGACAAGTTTTAGGAAGCATTCAGACATTTCACTGCAGGTCACGTGGCAGTCTACACCACTCCCTCAGCAAATCTGCATCAGATGCAAGACAAGAACAGAGTTATAGAAATGATAATAGACCACCTTTTTCGGAGTTTGTGGATTGCAAATGTCTGACAATGCCTCTTACAGGAAAACCTCCCCTTGTCTACTCCCATCAAGCCCACCACCTGAGGGCATGAGATGCTATTATTTGGCTACCTCCTGTGACTATAATCAACATCAAAAACCCACAGCCCTGAACACTTCTCTGAGCCAAAAATACCCCAACCCCAAAGACCTTTAAATATTCCCAGTTCCTGGCCCTTCAGGGCCACACTTGCCTCTGAGCATCAGACCCCTTTGCAATCTGTGAAAGGTGAATAATAAACTTTTTTTCTTTCTACTTTCTTCCTTGTTGCAATTTTGCATTATTCCTGTGTCCTTGACACAGCACCAGCCCACCTCACCTCAGTGGACCCTTTAACTACTTAAACCTGAGAAATCCAATAAGATCCAATAGAGTTAACTGAACAATCCTCTCTTGTATCCTGGTCTCTTTCTTCATGACTGTTGGGGCTTCTTAAAAGTTTGGGGTGTAGGCTGGGCATGGTGACTCACGTCTGTAACCCCAGCACTTAGGGAGACCAAGGCAAGAGGATTGCCTGAGCCCAGGAGTTCAGGACCAGCCTGGGCAACATGGCGAGACCTCGTCTCTACAATAAATAAAAAAAAATCAGCCAAGCACGGTGGCACATGCCTGTAGTCTCATCTATTTGGAAGGTTGAGGTGGAAGGATTGCCTAAACCCAATAGGTCAAGGCTGTGGTAGCCGTGATTGTCTCCCTGCACTCCAGCCTGGGCAACAGAGTAAAACTTTAACTCAAAAAAGGAAAAAAAAAATTGTGGTGCCTGATGCTCCCAGAAGTAATAGTGTTTAATTTTTTTTTCCAGAGGTATAAGAAATGTATAAAAAATAAGCTCTTCAAACTTAACAGTCTTTCAGTTTGTACCTCATATGGAGAAGGAAAGAACTGTTCACTGAAGTTCTTAATGATTTTAGTATAAGGTTACAAGAACAGTCACCACTCACTAACTTGTATTTCTGCTGCACCCTTTCCTTGAGTCCACTTCCAAGGCCAAGAAGCTGTGGGCAGAGTCTCCACGCTGACATAAACTCTAATTTGGAGTTTCTGTGCTTCTAATTCCACTATTTTTTTGATAAGAAACTTTACCTTCTCCCCCATACTCACGATATTTAGAAAGTGTGAATTGCCTTCCTTCCTATGAAGAGGAATTCACTTTGAAAGAGAACTGTAGGGAAGAAGTCCTCTCTAGGAAATGCCTTTCTGTGATTTGCCTTAGTCATTCCCACTGGAGTCCCCCACAGCTCCTGTGACAGCTGCTCCCTTTCTGTGTGGGCTCCTTTGAGCAGTGGTTGACAATAGTGCTTCCCTATAGCTGAATCTTCTGTAGGTTCACCCCTAATTCTCAATTTCTCATACAAGAACTGCTGGAATTCTCTTAAGTATGACTCCAGCATATAAAACAGAGTCATCTTACTCTGTTGAGCTTACTAGGACCATACAATTCTTTGAAAAATGTTTACAGTCTTACAAAGTTACTTGGGGAAGCTAATTTACATAGTGCTGCAAGATATCACACTTTCAGTAGTTATTTAACAACCATTCGTTGTTCCCATAGGCAGACCATAAATCTCAACTCTCTTGTAGCTCAAGGCAACCTTTCTTTCCGATTTCTCAAAGTTGTCCCAGCAATGGAAAGGCAATGTAGAGCCCTCCACTTCCTCCTAGAAGTGGTGGACCTCAGGTAAGTATTTGGCAAACAAGCCATGGTCCTCTTCAGACATTTCTCTATAGAACATAGGAACAAGAAGTACCCCGAGCCTAACAAAAATCTCCAGGTACCCAATGTTCCATAAGCTAGGTATGCAAAATAAATTCTTTGCATATTATGACACAACTTTCTACACATGCAGATTTGTACTCTGTAGTGTTTGCCTCTGTGTGTGCCAATACATAGATCATATTTATCGTTCAGACTTATGTGACTTACATGTATGTGTTGTTGTAAACCCTTTGAAAACAGCATTTATTCTTTCTTTCCTTTCCCCATTATAGTTATATCTAGTTTCCAAAGCTAAGGTTAAGGTTTATATCTGAGGTCTGAATCACAAACAAGACAATAAATACAGAATGAGGGACAGGAGGCAGTGGAGTCTGGAGAAAAAGTTCACTGGCCTGAGCTGAAAAAGAGGTTTCGTGTTGGCTGTGTCATGGATTTCCTTCCAAATGTCATGATTTGGTTTTTCTACCTAGAAAATAGAAATGGTTATATATTTTTACTGGGGTCACAAAGCACTCAAACTGCAAACCAATATGTAGGGGAAAATGTACTCTCTTACTGTTTTCCTTTAACTGATCTGATTTCCTTCCTAAGTTTCACAATGCTAGATAGTGACATGATAAGATAGACCAATTCAGTGTTTTAGATATTGGAGATTCATCAGGAATGATAAATCCCTTTGTTCATTAAAACTACATTTAATTGCTAGACATATTCTGGTGGGCTTTTGCTTTTATATATAGCTGAGTGTTCAAACTTTATATATACTTGCAGGATGGAAAGGAATTATTATAAACTCTAAGGTTTATAATAAGGTGATTTTAAGCTCTTTAAGCTTCTAGGAAAAAAAGAGCATGTTGAATCTGATAAAATGAAATTAACAAAAGAAAAGTAAAAAGTTTTAGTACTTATAACCTATGTACTTAATACTTACATACAAAGTATTAATACGATACATAGCGAGCAGAAATTGAAATTTCCCTCAGATTGCACATTTTTCTTCTTCCATCTTGTTGCTACTCAATAAGTTATTTTTGTAAATAAAAAGAGTGTACTACTGAAATGAATACACATATATTTTTAGAAAAATGTTTTAAAAAATTGTTCAACTTACAAAAGGTAAACTTATGACCTTCAAAATTACTTTGTTAATTTAAATAATTTCCAGAGAAAGTCTTAATAGCTTTATATACATAATTCCACCTATAGCTGAAACTGCTTTTGTAATCAAGCAATTGTTGCAATGAATAGCTGCCACACTTGGCAAACAACAATAATAGAATTGGCATACCACTCTCTGTAGACCACTTTTAACTCTCTTCCATATGTTCATATGCATGCTCTTACTTTACTTGAGCCACTCAATGATTTGTAAGAAAGGTGAGGCAACTGTAAATAAACTTAAACTCAGATAATATCATGAAGCTTGCAGATTAAGCTATGAGAAATGAACAATTGGCAAATGAGCATTGGGAACACTCAGTATTATTCCATCACTGAATTGCTGTCACCTTGAGCACGTTCTTTAACTCTCTGCTCCTTAATCATTTACTGTCTGTTAGATGGGAAAACTTTCTCCATGGATTTATAAAGATTAGATAATAACTATAAAGTAATTTCTGGAAAAAAAGCTCTTGGCAGAGGTGTAGCAAGAATAGATAATAGTTTATAATTAACTGACAAAATGGAATCAAACTATTCGAGTCATGGGAAGCAGTAATGGCTAAGAGGTCCAGAGTATTTGTGCCTAGCAGATGTGAATCAGTTAAAACAAGGATAAACAAAGAGAATGGAATGGCAGTACTGGTCCTGCCATATACATGTCTCTTATTTAAATCTGACACACAAGTCCTATGGCAGTACTAAAATAGGAAAAAAATTGAAAATCTGCATTTCAAGCAAAAGCATTTACACTTCTTTGGGAGACATTAATCAAATCCGCTTGTAAAAAATGGAAGGTTTAGGAAAGAGTTATTCCTCCTACTTTGAGCCAGTACAATATTTCTAAAACCAATCGGCAGTCAGGGAAGAAGAGGTTGAGAACAGAGGGGTGACTGTACTTCAGAACTGGAAAATTTGCCTCTGTTGCAGGTAAGTCTCCAGTGTGATTTTTTTGTAGCAGCCCTTTGAAGGATGACTAGCTCTCATGAAGGAGATGAGGTCATTGAATCAGAAATAAATTGGGGACACCTGACCTGAAAGTGAACTTAGATTAGGGAGTGAGACTATAGATTAGATCACTGCTCTGAGAGCCAACCAGGAAGTCTTCATCGGAAAAATGAAGATATGATATTCTTATAGGGCCAGCATATTAATTGGTCTTTATATTGATTCCAAGAGAATCCCAACGAAAACATGTCAACATCCCAAGAAGTCAGAATCCTGGGGAGGTTGGTGGATACAGGTGTGTGTTGTAGGCGTGTTTTGCAAAAGTTCCATGTGATCGTGTTTTTACTTAAAGATACTGGCTCACATCCCTATTAGAGGAATATCCCATTGTGAGTTCTTTTATAAAGAGAGTGGAAACTTTTGGCTAGAAGAGAATTAGCAACCAAAGGACTCTTTTAGGTGTAACAGTTACATAAGATGTAGTATATACTATGAGTAATAAAAGCCCTCTGTGTGGGCAAATTAAGTCAATAAATACTATTTATATGAGTGCCTATTATATATAAGGATATTATGTTTAGTTTGTAAAGTATAAAAGAACAAATAAGACTTTACCTCTCATTGAGCTCACACTTTAATGAGGAAGACAGTCTCTGTATTATTATTATTTTTTGTTGGTGTTTGAGTTGGAGTCTCACTCTGTCGCCCAGGCTGGAGTGCAGTGGTGGCTCCCGGCCACCACAGCCTCGATCTGCTGGGCTCCGGTGATCCTTCCGCCTCAGCCTTCCAAATAGCTGGAACTACAGGCACATGCTACCACACCCGGCTAATTTTTTGATTTTTATTGTAGAGATGAGGTCTCGCTAAGCTGCCCAGGCGGGTCTCGAACCCGCGGGCTCAGGCAATCCACTCACCTTGCCCTCCCAAAGTGCGGGATTACAGGCTGAACCACCAATCCTGGTGGTCTCTGTATTATTAATTATGTGAGATGTAGCATAAGCACTATATGAGTTTAAAATATATTTATATTAGTTATATATTAGCATATTTAAGCTATATATGTATAAATATTTGTATATATACATATATGTAGAATCAAGAAAAGAATGCTAACTGCATAGAACTGAGAAATATGTCATAGAGTAAGTGAAATTTTGGATGGACCTTAAGGAATGAGTAAGATTTTTAAAAAGTAGAAGAAGGAAGGGTGGATATTCGAGGCCAAACAATAGACAGTACCAGTCAAGCTATTGTTTGTTCCAAACTCAAGGAGTAGAGCAGTGGGGTAAAATTATAAAACAATGTAGTGGGGAGTGTGAAGTCAGGGGTGTGTCCACTGTGATGCAAAGTTGTTACTTCCCTTTATTACATAGATAATGGAAGATCATTAAAAGTTTTTTAGCATAGGAATGGCATCATTAGTGTCTAAAAATAATTAGATGGCAGTGTGGTGAATAAATAGCAAAGTAGAGAGTTTGTGAACAGAGTAAATGAAGTATTTATTATGTTAATTGAATAATGTACAAGAAAACAGTGGGTAAATTTATAGAACCAACTAATTGTAAATTTCTGTTTTTATTATTACTATGGTCCATGAAAGAAATGATGAGTATTTAAATTATGAAAGTGTCAAAAGCATTATGAAACAGCATATGTTTGAGAGGTGACAATAATAGCAATAAAAGTGAACATTATTGAATGGATACATGTTTCAGACACTATTTAAGTGCATTGCATGCATTATTTCATTTAATATTTACTGTCATTTATGAAGGGTCAACCATTTTAAAGATCTAAAAACCGAGAGAAATTATGTAATTTGCTCAGATCTTATAATGGGTAAGTGGTGAAGTCAGAATGTGAATTCAGGCAGTCTGGCTCTAGGCAAATTCTTAGGCCTAACTATACAAAGAGGTGAATTTTATTAGCAGAGAGGAGTTAGAAAGAGTAAAACAATGACTTTCAGTGACTGTTCTAAAAGTGTCTAAAAACACTAGTTTTTCAGAATATTAATTGATGTAATACAAGAAAGGTGTCTAACATCAAATGAAATACTAGGATAAACAAAATAAATATGTTTTCTACTACAGGAGACCAAGAACCTTTTAGAAGTTTAATTTTCATTGCAAATCCCCAATCAATGTGTAGTATAATACACGGAATTTTCCAGATGTATTTGACGATTAATCTCTTATAATTTAAGCTTTCTGGAGACAGTGTTCCTGGAATACATTCTGGAAACTGCTTATGTAGAGATCCTACCTTGGGCACAAGATACAGGAGAGTGTTGTGGATAAAATGGTGAATTTGGTTTAGACACCTTCAACGTCAGGTGCCTGATGGGAAGATACCTGATAGAATGTTGTGTATTTGGTGCTTAAAAAATGCGTCAGAATTGGAGAGGTGCGTATGTAAGTCCCTTAGAGGTGGGTGACAACGAAGACTTGCACTTAGTGGCAATGGCTGAGCTCGCTAAGGGGAAGGGCAAAAGAGAAAACCAAGGCATACATTTTGGGTGTTGTCTACTTTCAATATCAGTTTGTGCAGGACTCAGCTGATGTTTAGTGGATGTTTAAAGTTGATAACATTTTGTTAAATAACTTCTAATGGTGAAATGTCTCTTAAATTTTAGTATATTCACATGTATAATTTAAATCATAGATATTTTTCTAGTAACTGTATTTCTCCAAGACAGCTGACCAAGTAGGAGAATGAATTCCTTAATTTATAAAAATATTAGCCTGGCGGATCCATCTCTACTTGGGAGAGATGGTAGCTAATATGAGCACAGTACAGATCAACCTTGAGTGCAATGATGTGGACCTATAGTTAGCATTCCAAGTGTCAATTGTCTCCATGACTGCCTTATATAAATGTAAGGAAATATTATCATTTCCTAAATGTGAATATAGCCTTGACTCTTAAACAGGAGATCTCCTAGTAAGTTAATCCATGGCAACAGAGATTTTCTCAAACCAAATAGTTGCAGGAGGATCTATTTTAGCAGCAACATCTGTGAACCATTCTAAAGGCTTGCAATAAAAAATAAAATCATATAACGTCCGACCAGAAACAACAAAAGCCAAATTGGATTACTCTCTGGAAAATGAACTTGAAATTATGTTTTAAACCTACAGAAATTTAGGGGGGAAGGTAAAAAAAAAAAAATTATATTTTATTCATTTAAAAAACAAGTAACTACCGGCAAGTACACTATTGAATCCTAGATTTTGATGAGGGCATGTTTTCAATGTCAAGGCCAATGTTAACCTCAATAGAATTAAGGAGAGGGAAGAAGTTTAGTTATTTTCCCCCCACATTTTTCCTAAGGCCTCCCACACTTTGGCTAGATGAACATACTTAAAGCACAGCACTTGGTCCTGAAATTTCTCTGCTTGCAAAATCTTAATGGTTTTCCACCACGTAGATATGAAGTCCAAACCCCTTAGACTGACATCAGTCTGTAGGCTGAGACTTTTGTGTGGCTTTCCAGTCTAATCTCCTATTGTTCTACTTCTTACCTGGAAGATTCCAGTCACTCCACTGCTTGTTTACCATACACAAACTTTTCATTCCTTATTCTGCCTCTTTGCTTATGTAACTCCTTTTTTTTAAGATTACCTTTTTTACTTCACCAACTCCAGCTAAAGGTAAATACCTTCTTCTTTCGTCCTCTACATTATATTATGTGGAATTCCTAACATACTTAATCATTTTCCAACTTGTATTATTGCTATACAGGAAGGCTACATGGTGTGGCAGAAAGATCCTTGCAGCCTTGGGGATCAGTTAGACACCAGTTTTAAGCTTTATTACTGTGTCTTATTAGCTAAATGACCTATGGCAATTCTCTTTACCTGTTTGAGCCTGAATTTCCTTATCTGTAATGTGAGATACAATGCCATGTGTAAGATTCTTCAGCACTCTACTTGGCACACAGACATTGACATGCATTAATCCCATTTTCAAGAGAGATTGATCTCATTTTCACTTTTCAAGTAGGTACATATCATCTAAAAGACCGGAGAATGGAAGAAAAATTACCTACTTAATTTGGTTGTTAAAAGAATAAAACAATGTGTACAAAACACATAGTATAGTTCCTAGCACAGAGTAATCATAAGCAGCAACTCCATTATTGCTATTATTGTTTGAGTATAAAATTCAGTAAGTAATGGTTTGCAAACAATTCACCTTTGAATTTCTGCCATTGTTAAGTAATGTTTAGTAGTGTGTAGTTGGTGCTCAACTATTATTCATGGAATATATACTTCCATGTTGTTGGGATCAGTTTTGTAAAATGAAAGATGATAATTTGGGCAAACCCAAAGACAGGTCCACTTGATAGACTTTATTTCTAAATTAATTCAGGTAAATAAATATTTGATTAAAGGTGGCACCCCCTCAGTCTCATAAATAATCAGAGAAATACAAATCAAAACCACACTGAGATACCATCTAACCCCAGTAAGAATGGCCATCATTAATAAAACAAAAAATAACAACAGATGCTGGCGAGGATGCTGAGAAAAAGGAAAGCTTCTACACTGCTGGTGAGATCGCAAACTAGTGCAACCTCTTTGGAAAACAGTGTGGCGATTTCTAGAAGAACTTGACATTGACCTTCCATATGACCCAGCAGTCACCCTACTGGGAATATACCCGGAGGAACTCAAATCATTCTACAAAAAAGATACCTGCACATGCATGTTTATTGCAGCACTATTCACAATACCAAAAACATGGAGCCAACCGTGCTGCCCACCGAAACTGGACTGGATTAAAAAAATATGGTACATATACACAATGGAATATTACACAGCCATAAAGAAGGACAAACATATGGACTTTGCAGCAACTTGGATGGATTTAGAGTCTATAGTACTGAGTGATCTATCACAGAAACAAAGAACAGAGTACCATACTTTCTCACTCATAAGCTGACCCTGAACATTTACCACAGTACAGTAAGAAAGGAATTGGCAGAAATAGGAAACTGCCAGGGTAGATGGGGAAAACAACATCAGTAAGTACCTAATCTTAAACCTGGCAAAGCGGGGACCAAAGGAAGACCCAAACTTTACCTATACAATGACCACTTGTATATCTAATTCCGAATTGTACCCCATATCTTTAACATTTTTTAAAAAATTAAAAATAAACAAATAAATTTGGTACCCAATTAAACATCCAAAAGCATAAAGATCACAGTTTCAGGAGAAAACATTTTTTAAAATGTCCCTTTAAAAAATAATTGTGATAAAAAGGGCACATAACATAAAATTTCACCATTATCAAGAACATAGTTTGTATCGTTAAGCGTTTTCATACTGCTGTGAATATACAGTTGATCCTTGAAAAACATAGATTTGAACTGCATAGATCCACATATGTGCAAATCTTTTTCAGTAAAATTTCCACTCAGTGTACCTGCCTCTCCTGTCCTTCCTGCCACTTCCTCCACTTCTGCCACTGAGACAGGAAGACCAACGCTTCCTCTTCCACCTCTCAATGTGAAAACGCTGAAAATGAAGACCTTTATGATGATTCACTTCTACTTCATGAATAACAAATATGTTTTCTCTTTCTTATGATTTTCTTAATAACATTTTATTTTCTTTAGTTTACTATAAAAAGCAGTATATAATACATATAAAGTATGTGTTAATCAACTGTTTATGTTGTTGATAAGGCTCCCAGCCAACAGTAGGCTATTAGCAGTTAAGTCTTTGGGGGATCAAGAGGTATATATGGATTTCCTACTGCCTAGGGTGAGGGGATTGGTGTCTCTAAACCCTGTTTTGTCCGAGGGTCAACTGTAGTTCTCCAGATTTTGAAAATCTGAAACTCTATACTCATTAAACAGTTCCCCTCTTCTCCTTCCCAGAAGCCCTTGGTCACCATCATCCTATTTCCTAAGAGAAAACATTCTAAGGAGAAAATATTTTTAAAATTTTTAAAAAAGGAGAATTCTCTTCTGAGTACCTCACCCACTGATTATCATAGGAGGTGAAAAAACAAAGAGAAATAAGAAAACAGAGAGATGTCCCTAGCACATGGGAGCCTGTCACATGCTGAGTTAATGAGACTGAAACTTGGAGCAGGCTGGTCCTTGGTTGGGAAGCCAGGGAAGAATATCAAGTCCTGTCTAGGAAGCAAGAGGTGGAGTAATACAACCAGGCCAGAATTAGTTTCTGAATATCAGAATTAGAACAGAGAAAGGCCAAGAACTGAACGGCAGGACTACAGTCTGAGGGCAAATATGAGGCACCAGTAAGAACACAGGAAGGACATGGAGAGAAGAGATGAAGAAGGGAAGGGCAAGAAACTTAATTCTTGTGGGTGTGTCTGACAGTCTTAGGCATCTTTTAAAGGGCCAAACGTGACCCCTGGGCACTGCTGTGAAGGGACCCTGGTTGGCTGAGGGCGGCAACAGATGAGGGAGGACCCTTCCCACTTCTCCACCTGACCGATTGGTGCTTGTAAGATTGAGGTTCAAAAATATTTTCACCTGATTTTACCAGTATAAACATAATTTTTGGAGGAGTCAGAGGAGAGGTATTGAAAACAAAACAAAACAGGATTTATCTGGGTCCCACCCACTTTCAGATGGGCCTGTTGGGGAAAGAAGAGAAGAAGAAGAAGGGAAAAAAAAAACCCCAAACCTCTAAACTGAAAATCACGAGTTCTAGATTTTTTTCCAACTCCACCCAGTCTTTTTATATATGACCTTTGGATAGTCCAATCTACTGGCCTTTGGCTCCCCTTAGGATCAATTTCCTTGTAATTTTCAAGGACTTTGTATATCAAACTGATTCATTAAATAAAACCAGATATTTTCTTACCCTTGTATGGTGACTATTTTAGTGTTTTGATTCTCAAAATTGTTTCACAATCATATTAAAAGTTAACACTCAATGACATGCATATCTGAGCACTAAGGTTAACCCAAGAACAAAACAAAATGAACTTTAATAAATGATTTAGCTGCTGTAAATAAATCAATTCATTGACCATGAAATACCGATTGACAAACTTCCTTCTTTGTCCACACCTATCTTCCTTAGAAAGCCATATCCTCTTAGCCTGCATGGTCTAAGAAGGTAGGAACGGCCTGGAGCGGAGGATGGACTCATAATGGCACAGCCTCTTTCTTTCTGCAGTCAATGAGCATTAGAAATACAATATGAGGGGCCACACGTAGTCCTGGTGGGCTTGGAGCTCGCAGTCTAACGTGGAATAAGGGAGCTTGCATTCTAATATGAAATAAAATATTTAAAATAATCCAGGCGGGGCTCGGAGGCTCAGCCTGTAATCCCAGCATTTTGGGAGGCCGAGGCGAGTGGATTGCCTGAGCCCGCGGGTTCGAGACCCGCCCGGGCACCTTGGCGAGACCTCGTCTCTACAATCAAACAAAAATGAGCCGGGCATGGTAGTGCGTGCCTGTAGTTCCAGCTACTTGGAAGGCTGAGGTGGAAGGATCGCCGAGCCCAGCAGGTCGAGGCTGCGGTGGCCGGGAGCGGCCACTGCACTCCAGTCTGGGCAATAGAGTGAGACTCCAACTCAAAAAAAAAAAAAAAAAATCCAGAAAAGAAACAAAATGGTGACCCCTCATGAGAAGCTCCAGGAAGGTGATAAATAGCCATAGTGATATACAAGAAGAAGAGAGACCTTTAAGAGAAGACAATACCCCAGAATAGAATATCAGGCTTTTGTTCAAAGTGAGCAAACATATGTACGTGACTTCTTGTAATTCAGTGCTCATCTTCTGTTTTCACTCATACTCAGCAGCGTGGTGCTTGTACTGCATAGTCTCTGGTGCAGGGAAGGGGGTAGGATAGTCTCCACTCATCTTCCCCCTGCTCTGCCTTCACCTCTTGCTCCTCCCTCCTTGCCTAAGGTCTGCACTTTCTTGTCCCCCTGTGCCTTAGTTTTCTATAGCTTCCGTAACAAGTTATAACAGATTTATTGGCTTAAATGACACAAATGTATTACCCCACAGTTCCAGAATTCCAGTATAGGTCCCACTGGGGTAAAAATCAAGTTTTCGTCACAGCAACATGCTTTGTGGAGGCTCCGGGGAAGAAGCTGTTTCTTTGCCTTGTCCAGCGTTCAGAAGCCCCACATGTTCCTTGGTTCATGGCTCCCTCCTTCCATCATTATGGACAGCAAGCTGGCATCTCTTTGACCCTGCCTCCAGAGCTGCAACTCTTTCTCTGATCACAACTGAGATAGGTTGTTCATTTTTAATGACTCAAGTGATTAGATTGAGTCCTCCTGCATAATCCAGTATAGTATAATCTCTCTATTTCAAGATCTTTATTTAAACATATCTGTAAACTCACTTTTACCATGTAAAGTTCCATATTCACAGGTTCCAGGAATTGGGACATGGATATCCTCGAGGGTAATTTTTCTGCCTGCCATACCAATGAAACAAGAGCTTTCAGGTTTCTTATAGAAGAATTAAAGCCTATCACCCCTGGAAAAACTTGCGTTCTCTCAGCTGTTGGCTAAGAAAATTGTGGAGAAAGTAGTGAAGTAAACTAATTCACAATAATGCTGTAATGGCTGACACAATATACAATTTTTTCTGGCATTAGATTATACATTTCAAAAAACCCTAATGGGTCAAATTTCAGGCTGTATTAGGGGTAAGCATATACTTCTTGATTTCAATTGAACTGTCCTCTTTTGAGTTGAATTGTGTCATAATTGTGACAGAAGAAGTAGAAAATAAAGTCTGTAGTCTTTCTTTTTCTGTAGGGAAGGGGCAGGAACTGCATTGATTTCCCTCCCTTATCCAGTCCATTTTGTTTGGAGTTGAAACCCAAGTAACTTTAGTGGAGACCTTGCTTTAAGCCTCTAAATGTCTAGTGCTAACTCACCAGTGAGAGGAGGAGGTAAAAATAAAGAAACCTGCATGAAAATACCCGTTTTAACTTGGCTTTGTCTTAGGTTTATGAACTTTACAGACCCTCTGACTTTTGGCAATTAATCCTGTAGAAGCAGGAGTATCTGGCTTTCTCCGACAAGGAGTGAGGAAAACTTCCTGTTACATCCTGGATCTTTTTCTCAGTTCCAGTTCCTATACCACTGCGTCAGGAACAACCTATAGCCCACTTCAGCACCTTATGCAATTCTTGGCCCATGGTATATGCACAATAAATTTTTATTATTGAGTAAATGAGTGATTTCCTGTCTGGTTGCTTGCTGTGATGACTTTGTGGCAGAGGTTACCACTTGTTGAACACCTGTTTATTGTACAAGGTCAGTTTTCACATATGTTCTAGGTCTTCACATATTTTATCTCTTTAATCTTCCCACCAGTTCTAAGGGTTTGGTATTATTGTCTCTATTTTAAAATTAGGGTCTTTAAGAAACTTGCCCAGGATTATATAGCTAGTGAATAAGAGAGTCAGGACTCAAAGTGAGATCTGTCTAACCCCCAAGCCCATTGTTCTTTCCAACTCTATACTGCTCTCTTCCTCTTGACCATCCTGGTCCAGCGAGAAACCCAGGATTAGCTAACCAGTTTCCAGTCTCAACCCAATAATGATGGCGTGCAGAGTAGAGCACTAAGGGTCAGAAACGGTCCTAGGCATAATTATGAGCAAGGTTGTTTCTGGAACCCACCAATATCTCATACTATGTTTAATACTTTTTTTTTTTTTGAATTGGAGTCTTACTCTTGTCGTCCATGCTGGAGGAGTGCAGTGGCACACTCATACCCACTGCAGTCTCGACCCGCTGGACTTCGGTGATCCTTCCGCCTCAGTCTTTCAAGTAGCTGGAACTACAGATGCATGCCACCATGCCCTGCCAGTTTGTGTGTGTGTGTGTGATTTATTGTAGAGACAAGGTCTCACCACGTTGCCCAGGCTAGTCTCAAACTCCTGGGCTCAGGCAATCCTCTTGCCTCGACCTCCCAAAGTGCTGGGACTACAGGCTGAGCCACTGTGCTTGGCTTATTTAATACTTTCTTTTTTTTTTAAATAAATCAATATTTTTTATTTTGATATTGTGGGGTACAGTTAAGGGTTAGGTATACAAATATGCTTCATTCAGGCACCCTTGTTGGGCTGTAGTGATTATGTGTAGCATTCAATATGGGTCATATGAATACTTTTGGCTGCTTTGATTACTCTTTATGGATACTTGCCATATTCATTTTGCTCATGTGTATGATTATCTACTCAAAAACTTTAGTAAATTTTTCATGCAGAATCAAGAAAGTTTCTAAGCTGTATAACTGAATTCTGCCTGGATTGGCTTTTAAGAGACCCTATACCATCACTTGCTGCAGTTCCCTGAAAACTTGCTATTTGTAATTCAGAATTTTTATAAATTTCTAAGCTATAAGAGAAAAAGAAGACCAAAAATCTCTAATTTCTGGGATGGCTCTTTTAAAATTACTTTTGAAATATCAATTTTAAAATATTTTTCATGCTTCTGTTTTGCCAGTGCTCCCAGCATATATTAAGAATGTCTGCCAGGTAGCCCAGCGCTGGGCTTTGCTGTTAAGTTTCTATGTCTTTAGAGGGAAAGCTGGGTGGTCAAGGGCACTGTGAAACCCAGAGACCATTTGCGGTCACTTGGAGTTGCTTTAATATATTTCTTTCCTGCTTATACCATTCTTTCATGTACTCTTTTAAAAAGCTAGGTTTGCTGCACAATGACCACTTATGTACCTAACCCTGAATTGTGCCCCACATCTTTAAAATAAAAAAAATTTTTTTAAAGGCTAGGTTTGTATTATATGTCACAATTATTATTTTTCCATGTTTTCAACTGTCACATTTGTTTTAAACTCAATAGAACCTGTCCCTTGTAAGGATCTATGCACATTTTTCTTCCTTGAGTTTTCCATCAGACATTTGTAAGGATCCCTTTTCCACAGAGTTTTTATCATGAACATCCAGTTAATAAAAACTACCAAGTGGCTTGCAAATGCCAAGAAATAATTCAGTCTTGTTAATATTTTACATGCAAATTTTGTTTTTTTGTTGTAGGAGTAGAAATATGTAGTCCTATGAGACACTTCTGGCTATGTATTTACAGATCCCAGGAGGATACATTCAACAAGCACTTACTGCATTTCTCTTAGACATTAGGAACTATTTAGGATTCAAAGATGAAAATTATTCTCCAAACTGATAATCCTGGACATTGTTTCCTCTGAAATCAACAGACTAATCATTGGCCCTTAATTTCTTGAGGCATGCATATAAGTTGCAATTATCGTAACCACGCATGAATATCCAGTTATTTGTGTAATAGTTTTGTTGATAAAATAACTCAGCTATAAAGCTCTGGCGAGAGTTTCTGTATTAATGGCTAAGCCAATATTTAACTATAAAATAATAAAAAACATAACAGTAAAAACTGAATTGGGCTACTTCTTGATAAATAATCTCTGGGGTATTATCTGAAATGTTATCTGCCTACACACACACAAAATTAAAAATATGTTTGCCAAGAGAGGACAAGGAGGCTTGGAGGTAAATGGAGCACAGGCCCTTCATCTGGTTGATGTTTTTGTGCTATTAATGTGCATCTGCTGCACTAGGAACTTCGCTATTTTTTCTTGTTAAAAGGATGACTTACGTGTTGCCATGAGGTTACAAGTAGAAAAGTTGTAGAAGAGTGAATGCTAGAAGGTCAGGAAAGGGGAGAACTTAGGGAAATTGGTGCAGGGACAGGAATACACCCAGAAACTGGGGGAAATAGGTAACAGAGGTAGTAGAGAAAAAGAGTAAATGGGGATAATAAAGAGAGAGAGTGAGGGCAATAAAGGAGAATAATGAAACAGTAAAAATGACAGGAAAGCTACTATACAGATGATAATGAGAAGGGAAAAGGGAAGTAGATAGAGGGGGGGAAGAACCCCTCAAAATATCTAGAAGTGGAAGACAAGGAGAAGGACAGAGTGAAATGGTCACAACACTCTCTCCATTGTTGGATTCTGAGATCGAAGTCTATTATTGCCATAGCCAACTGACAGCACTAGTCTAACAAGGGGACAAGTCCCAATCCTAAGGGTACTGTCTCTAAGCTATGTCTGCGAGCCAAGCAGAAAAACTTGGTTTCCAGCTGTCCAGGAAACCTGTCTATACCCTGCTGTCATCTTAGTCTTGAGCCATGGCTTCATTTGAGAGGCTTTCGGAATAGGGCAGGGTTCTCTAGGCTAATGGAGTTGAGGCTATTAGGATCATGCTTGGCTAGAAGTTTCTCTACTCCTTACCAGGTAGAAATGTATCCCTACTTAAAGGAGTGAATACTTTCAACTTCAGTGACTATGCAAAATAGCATAACAAAGTATGCCTCTGTCTCTTTGAGGGCAAAGGCAGAATGAACACTCAGCAGGTCAGAGTAGGGGACAGAACTTTATATAATGCTATTTGAACAAGACTCTCCTGCTTGATAAAAATCCCCCAGTGAAAACTGCCTAAAAATTGTCGTATATTATCTTTGGGCTGTTATGTTACGTTTGCAAATACTGTTTTGTCAGTATTTGTGAAATGGTGTGAATTGTAATGTCATGGGTCATGCTTTGCCATTTTTAAAAAATTTTAGATTCAAGGGGTACATGTGCAGGTTTGTTACATGGGTACATTGCATGCTAGTGGGGGTTGGGCTTCCATTAAACTCATCACCCAAACGGTGAGCACGGTACTCAGTTGGGTTTTTCAACCCTTTCCCTCCCATTTTAGGAGTCCTCAGTCTCTCTTGTTCTCATTCTTATATCCACCTGTACCCAGTGTTTAGCCCCCAATTATAAGTGAGAACATGTAGTATTTGGTTTTATGATTCTGTGTTAATTCACTTGTTTAGAACAATAGCCTCGAGTTGCATCCATGATGCTGCAAAGGACATAATTTTGTTATTTGCTATGGTTGCATATCTGTTGTGGTTATGTTCTATGTGTGTGTATTTTTGTACAACATTTTCCTCATCCAGCCCACCACTGATGGGCACCTAGGTTGGATCCATGTTTTTGCTGTTGTGAATAGTGCTGTGATAAATGTATGAGGGCAGCTGTCTTTTTGGTATAATGGCTTATGCGCCTTCGTATATATATCAAGTAGTGGGATTGCTGGGTTAAATAGTAAATCTGTTTTTAGTTCTCTGAGAAATCTCCAAACTTCTTTCCACAGGAGCTGAACTTGCTTATATTCCCATCAATTATGTATGAGCCTTTCCTCTGTAACGTTACCAATAGCAGTTATTTCTTGACTTATTAATAGTAGCCATTCTGACTAGTATGAGATGGTACCTCCTTGTAGTTTTTATTTGCATTTCTCTGATGATTAGTGATGTTGAACATTTTTTCATATTTTTTGGTTGCTCGTATATCTTTTTTTGGGAAGTGTCTGTTCATGTCTTTGGCCCATTTTTTAAACGGGGTTGTTTGTTTTTTTCCTGTTGATTCATTTAAATTCCTTATAGATTCTGGATATTAGTCCTTTGTCAGATGCACTGTTTACAAATATTTTCTCCCATTCTGTAGTTGCCTATTTACTCTATTGATAGTTCCTTTTGCTATGCAGATAGTTTATTTTGCTGTTTAATTAGGTTCTACTTGTAAATTTATGTTTTGGCTGCATTACTTTTGTGGACTTGGTCATAAATTAATTGCCTAGGCCAACATCCAGAAGATTATTTCCTAGGCTTTCTTTTAAGCTGTTTATATTTTGAGGTGTTAAATTTAAATTTTCAACTCATTTAAAATTAATTTTTGTATATAGTGAGAGGAAGGGATCCAGCATCATTCCTCTGCATGTGGTTAGCCAGTTTTCATAACACCATTTATTGAGTAGGATATCATTTCCCCAATGTTTGTCTTTATCAACTTTGCCAATGATCAGTTGGTTATAGGCCAGTGGTTTTATTTCTGGGTTCTCTATTCTGTTCTTTTGGTCTATGTGACTATTTCTGTACTAGTACCATGTTGTTTTGGTTACTGTAGCCTTGTAGTAAAGTTTGAAGTCCAGTAATGTGAGCTAACAGAAGAAAAGAAATAACCAAAATCAGAACAGAACGAAATGAAATTGAGACCAAAAAAAATACCAAAAAATCAACAAATCAAAAAGCTGGTACTTTGAAAGGATAAATAAGATTGACAGACTCCTGGACAGATTGACCAAAAAGAAAATTAAAAAAGAAAGAGGAAGAAGAAGAAGGAGGAGGAGAAGAAAGAGAGGAAGGAGAAAGAAGAGGACGAGAAGGAGGAGGAGGAGGGGAAGAAGACAAAGAAGGGAAGAATGAGAGAGAAAATCCACATCAGAAGAGGACTGGATTTTTTTAAAAATGTGGTACATATACAAGATGAACTACTATGCATCTATAAAGAAGAACAAAAGTATGAACTTCACAGCAACTTGGATGGATTTAGAATCTATAATACTGAGTGATGTATCACAGAAACAAAGGACAAAGTACCACATGTTCTCACTATAAGCAGACCTTGATCAGTTATCATAATACTATAAGAAAAAGATTGGCAGTAGTGGGAATCTGCCAGAGTAGGGGGAGCACACCTCATCAACAAGGGCACATGCATAATAAACATTTGTATGCCTAACCCTGAATTGTACCCCAAATCTTTAAAATAAAAAAAGTAAATAAAAAGAAACTAAATAAATAAAATCCAAATACATACAATCAGACATGAAAAAGGCAATGTTACAATAGATCCCAAAGGCCCACAAAAGATTATCAGAGACTATCACAAACATCTGTATGCATGTAAGCTAGAAAATCTAGAGGAAATGGATATATTCCTGAAAACACGCAAACTCCCAAGATTGAAACAGAAAGAGATAGAAACCCTGAAGAGACCAATAACGAGCCATGAAATTAAATCAGCAGTAAAAGTCTTAGCTAACAACAACAAAGTATTAGACCAGATAGATTCACAGCTAGATTATACGAACATACAAGGAGGAGCTTGTACCAAGCCTACTGAAACTATTTCAAACAATTGAGAAGGGGGACTCCTTTCTAAGCCATTTCACAAAACTCATATCCCCCTAATACCATAATCTGGCAAAGACATAACAAAGAAAAAAAAAAACTACACGTTGATATCCTTGAAAAACACAGATGTACAAATACTCAATACAACACTGGCAAACCACATCCTGCAGCACATAAAAAAGATCATTCACCATGATCAGGTTGGCTTTATTCTTGAGATTCAAAGTTGATTCAACATATGCAAATTAATAAATGTAATCCATCACATAAACAGAATCAAAAACAAGAACCACATGATCATCTCAATAGATACAGAAAAAGCATTTGATAAAATCCAACATCTCTTCATGATAAAAATCATCAACCATCCAGGCATTGAAGGAACATATCTTAAAGTAGTAAGAGCCATCTGTGACACACATACAACCAACATGATACTGAATGAACAGAAGTTGGAAACACTCATTCTATCAACTGGAACAAGACAAGGATGTCTATTCTAACCATTTGTATTTTACATAGTACTAGCCAGTGAAATCAGGCAAGAGAAAAAAATTAAAGGTATTCAAATAGGAAAAGAGGAAGTTAAATTATCCCTCTCTGCAGATGATGTGATTCTATACCTAGAAAACCTTAAAGATTGCACCAAGAAACTCCTAGACCTGATGAGCAACTTCAGTAAAGTCCCTCGATACAAAATCAGTGTTCAAAAAACGTTTCTACACATCAGCAAGGTTCAAGCTGAGAATCAACTCAAGAACACAATCCCATTTACAATAGTTACACAAAAAAATAAAATTTCTAGGGATATATCTAACCAAAGAGACAAAAGGTCTCTTACAATGAGAATTACAAAACGCTGGTGAAAGAAAGCAAAGATTACACAAACAAGTGGAAAAATATTTCATGTTCATGGATTGGAAGAATCAATATCGTTAAAATGTCCATACTGCCCAAAGCAATCCATAGATTCAACACAATACCTATCACACTATCTGTGTCATTTTCCACAGGTCTAGAAGAAATAATACTTGAATTCATATGAAAGCAAAACAGACCCCGAATAGCCAAAGCAATCCCAAGCAAAAAGAACAAAGACAGAAGTGTGCTCTGTATAATGTTGTGACTGCATCATGAGAGAATTGACATGATTTTTAATATTGATTCTTCCTACCCCTGGACACAGTATGTCTCTCCCTGTAGTTAGAGCATATTTAATATCTTTCAATAATTTTACAATTATTTGTTTAAAAGTCTTGTACTGTTGTTAGATTTATTCCTAAGTACCTTATATTTTTGTTGTTAATATTATATTTTTCAATTACATTTTTTGGTTTTGGATAATGTAAAGGCAAATTATCGTTTTTTGAATAATTGTATTTATTCCACAATCTCTCTGAACTCCTTTATTAGTTCCAGTTTTCTACAGATTTTCTTGTTATTGATAATATTGATAGATTTTTTCTTGTTCTTTATTTTATTTTGGTCTTATTGTACTAGATGAGACTCTAAGTAATGATAGTGGGCATCTTTTTCTTGCCCTATATTTCCATACTTTCATATTGTAAGGGACTTCTTCAAATTTTTCTTGTAATGTGTGATATTTGTTATAGGTTTTTTGAAAGATCATATGATCTTTCTTCTTTTAATCCATAATGTGGTAAAATATATTTAAATAAATGCATTGCTAGGTTTGGCTTAGTATATTTAAAAGAGAGTTTACATTTATGGGAACAAAAAAGACGGATGTATGGTTTTCCTTTCTCATAGTATACTTTTCTTACTTAGGGATCAAGTTATACATGAACTTATTACAAAAGGTTAGGGAGTGTTCTCTTTTTTAATATTTCCGGAATAATAGGATACAATAGGAATGATCCGAATCATGAATGTTTGGTAAGGTTTGTAAAATAGTCTGGGAAGTTCTTGGTGTTTATTTATAAAATATGTGTGTGTTAAGCAGTTACTATTCAAGTGTATTATATTTTTCATGAGTCAGTTTTGATAAATTATGTTTTTCCAGAAAATTATACATCACTGAAGTATGCAGATTTATTATCATGAAATTATTGATAATATTTTCTTATTATTTTCTATCTAGGCTGCATCTGCAGATATGCCTTCTTTTTTGCTTCTAATATTGTTTATTGTTTCTTCTCTATTTTTTTCTGAAGCTTTCCTTGAGAAATCTCACCAAAGTTTTGTCTGTTTTATTAGCATTTCAGATAATAAGCTATTGATTTGGTGTTTCTCCCTAAGGCAGTAAATATTTTCTAAGTAATTTCTAATCTTTTGTTTCTTCTCTTCTTTTTTCCTTGTTTTTCAGCTGTATTTGTTCCTAACTTCTTGCATTGACCATGTAACTCATCGATTTTCATTCTAAAATAATATTTAAAGCTAAAATTTTTATTACAGCTTTGGTTGCTACTCACAAATTTTCATGCTTTTTAAAAAATATTTTATGTCTGAACATTTTCTAATTTACATTATTCTCTCTCTCTCTCTCTCTCTCTCTCTATATATATATATATACACACACATACACAAAAACCATTTTATGCATCAATTTCCAAGTGTATTAGTATTTTTGCCAGATATATTTCCATTATTGACCTATAATTTGTGTTTTAATCAGAAAATATTGTCACCCAGAGCATGTCTTGATTTCTAATTTGGTTGAGGCTGAAATGCTGCCTGTGGTTTCTATTTGGTTCTAGTCTAAACATTATATATCTGTATATTTCTGAAAAGTAAGAGAAAAATCCTGCATTCTTCTGGAGACATGTTGAAGGATATAGGATATAGAAGCAACATGGTGACACCCTCCATAGAAAAATTTCTCCATTAGTTCACCTTCCATGCAAATTCTTTCTCCCTTTTCGTCTCACTTCTTTTTCGTCCTGGCTCATCAGGATCAGTCATTAACTGATGACAGTGTTTAAAACATTCATCTTTGCACACTAACTTCAGTGTAGTAAATGCTCTAGAATATTTCTTATCCAGATGAAACGCTGCTTTTCCTTTACAAGTAAGCTGAAGACTTTCTCTGCAGGCTACATTATACTGTCTGCATTTGTGAAATGGTGTTACCCGCAGTGATAAATGGTGAGAGAAAAAAGTGCCTTTAATTTTTAGCAACTACTTTAAAATATACATAACTTTATTTGTAGGCAAAGAAGAACTGAAATCTCTAAAGAAGGATCTCTTAGTCTTGAAAAACACAAAAACCTATTTTTATTTCCCCTTCTCATGAAGAAAGTATTTAGTCACCTATGGGCGGTAATTTGAAATAAATCGTCAAAGTTTGTGTTTGTTTTATTTTATTTATTTTTTATTTTTTGAGTCGAAGTCACTCTTGTTGCCCAGGCTGACTCACGGCCACCAGCCTCAACCTGCTGGACTCAGACTCTCCTTCTGCCTCAGCCTTCCAAGTAGCTGGAACTATAGACGCATGCCACCACGCCCAGCTAGTTTTTGTAATTTGTTGTAGAGACAAGGTTTTGTCAAGTTGCCCGGGCTGGTCTCGAACCCCCCGGGCTCAGGCAATCCTCTCTCCTCGGCCTCCCAAAGTGCTGGGATTACTGGCTGAGCCACCACGCCCATTTTGTTTTAATGCTGGAAATAATTTTAGACATCATACAAGGCTCTTGTTTAACAAATGAGAAAATTGAGTCCCAGAAAGGTTTAGGAATTTGTCTCTGCCCATACCCCTTGCTCTTGGGATAGCGGGAAATGGCATCCAGTGTTTCGTGCCCCTTGCCACACTGCTTTATTTGAATACTCTGCTCTTTGTAAAACTTCTCTAATAGAGATGTGAAGATTTTTTTCCCCCATAGCTCAGAATTTAGCTCATCAATATCCTGATGAGCTAAAAACTTGGCAGAGTTGTGAGTCCTGCAAAAGAATCGGGGGTGGGAATTTTCCATACTTCCTGGACTATCCGCAGCTGAAATGAATGACATATGCTATTGCTAGAGATCCTCAGATCCTGGCAACGTGATGCTAAATGTTTCCATTTTTTTTGTCAGAACACGAAGCAGCCTTCTTTACTCAGTGAGAGCAAATATCAGATGTTATGTGAGATCAACACAAGTCCTCTGCAGCTGGTGGAAGGCTATCAAAAGAACATCTAGTAATGACAAAATTCAGCACGATCGGAGTGTGTACTGATGAAGACAAGTGAAAAATCAAGCCTGAAACCTTTTGGGATTATCTCTTTGGACCACGTAAAAGCCCATGTGATTTTTCACTCTAGCTGTTCAGATCACAATTTTTTTTTTGCTGGGTGGCGCCTGGCCCCTAGACTGGTGGCAGGAAGAGAGAAGAAAGGTTGAAAGTCAGGCAGAAGGAAGCTTCATTAGACCTGAGACATCACGCTAAAAGCCTCCAAGGGTCATTAAGCAGCGAGAAGCCACTAACAGGTTTTAAGTAGAGAAGTAATTTGGTTAGATTTGAATTTTAAAACCATCACCCTGGCTGAAGTATGGCTAATCAATTAGCAGTGTGCAAGAATAGATGCAGAAAAACCAGTTGGGAAAGTGTGAAAATTCTCCAGAATAAAAAGGTGAATAGGGTCTGAATTTAGGCTTAGACATGAGAAGGGAATTGAGAAGACAGAGTTGGAAAATGTTAAGGAGGTCAAGGATGGAACATGGGAGATGACGGTGCTGAACATATCATTTTTCAGTGGATGAAAGAGGGGAGGAATGAGATTTTTCGGTGAGACTATGCTGAGGAGAGAGGGCCAGGACAGAGTCCTGGCAAACAATAATATTGAAGGGGAAGAGGGGGGAAATGAAGCTCGCTCAGAAAACTGGAAGGCCAGTGAAGCAAAGGGGAGAAGCACAGAGAGTGACATCCTTGAAACCAAATAATGACAGCGGTTCAGAAACAGTAGTATTAAATACCCCAGAGAAGTCAAGCAAAGACTGAGGCCTTAAATGTTGGGCCAAGGAATTAGAAGGAGTGATCCCAAACAGAAAAGGTGAGTGATTCAAGAGCAGAGGTGGTGAGAATAGTAGACTTAATGGAGGTGATGTGAGCCATCCAATTTTGTGATGAGACAAAAAGGGCAAGGAAAAAGATTACCAGTGATCACTGGGAAGATGTTGAAGCCCACAAATCTATAGTGACAAGAAGTGAATACAATTGATATACAGGATGTAAAGATGATAAGTAGATAATTAGATAGATAGATAGATAGATAGATAGATAGATAGATAGATAGATGGATAGATAGATGGGTGAGATAGACAGACAGACAGATAGATGATAAAGTCTTGTCCCACATATAAAATTCACCCTTGTAGTGATTGGAATAACTGTTTTTGTCAGATAAAGTGCCTCGTTTACCATGGACTGGGCTGAATAAACACTAACAAATTTTGCTAACAAATTCTGAACCATCTAATTCCTATTTTGCTAGTTACCAAAATTACTATTATCTCAAGATAAATATGTCACAATTGAATGAAGAATTTTATTGACTGAACTTGGAAACGCAACAACTCAGTTATACACCATTGCTGTCATGGATTTTTTTTTACAGACGTCCAAGCCATTTAGCTGCTGTTCATCTGTAGTCAGTTTCAGAGAGTGATCGTTCCCTTACCTCAGGACAGGAAAGTCCTGGGGTTACGCTCTTTTGAGAACTTTTGATCATTCTGTCTAGGCAGGAACCTCTCTCAAGGGTGAAGAAAGGAATGGTCCGGAGAGGGCAGCTTTACACTACAAGCACTGCTGAGTCACACTTGATGGTGGGTAAGTTGAGGGGGGCTCTGTGTCCTTCCATGGGAGCCTGCTTTTCTTTTTCCTCTCACTTAATTTCTATCTTCTTATGTCTGATTCTCTCCCTCTCCAATATAATTTTTCTTCTCATTTTGCTCTTTCAATTATATCATTGCCTACCTGTGACATTTTGTGTTGCAAAAAGACACTCTGGACTTGGAGGCTGCATGATCTCAGGGAATCACTATGATTCTCTCTTTGATGATGTCTTTTCTTCCTAGGATCTCATTGAGATTGACCTCATCATGAGGAATGAACATCTTTTTGTCTCATGTGTAATTTGGAACTGTAAAGCCTTGTTACTGCTCTGCTTAGACAGACAGGACTACCATGCATAACCCTCTCATGATTACTCATCCTTTCATTCAATGAATTTCCACCACTTCAAATACACAAAGATAACAGTCTATGTACACACAAAATTGCCCTAAAGGGGTCTGTTTTGAGTTGGGAAGAGGGTTTCTTGATGCTCATAAGAAGACTTCCTATGAAAAGAATGATCAAATCATCAAAAAATATTTACCATAAATTATTTAAAATCTTGTCTTGCATGTAGTACTGGCATATAGTCAGGTACTCATAAGATACTTGTGCAATGATTGAATAAATGATAACTGTAGACAATTGCTATTAGAAATGTTAAATACATATTAAAGTTATTTTATAGAGAATATCCATTCTCCAAAATATTTATTACAGTTTCTTGTATACTCATGATGAGAGCTAGATGCTCTGTGGAATTATTATTTTGTTTTAATTCACTGTAATTCTTTTTGACAATGCTAAAGACATTAATTCAATGCTTTAAAATTTGTATATAGTTCACAGACTTTTCTTCTTCATGCTTTTGCCCAAATAGGGGTGTAGCCTGGAATTTCAGCTTATTACACTGAGTCCTCCACTGTGTCTCCCTTCTCACCTCTAACTCGCAACCCCAAAGTCACACAAACTCATCATTTATCCCTAGGACACAACGTAGCTTGTGTTTGTTTATGAATTGATCTGTAATAAGCCCACAGGAGCACAGCAGTATAAAATCTGAAATAAATAACCCCCATGGCCAGGAGTTGTCCACAAAATGAACTTCACCCTACTATTTTCATAAACCTCCAACCCCCACCTGCTGACTTCAAATCTTCTTCAGCTTCAGGAAAGCCAGATGTTCCTCACCCTGTGTACTCAGAACCACCACGCTGAGCCCCAGGAAAGTGGAAAGGGAACATGCTTTGGTGGCCACTGCCAAGGTCTCCACCAGGATCCAGAAGCCTGGGAATTCTACCCTGGGGAAGGAAAGCAGGCACTTCCCAGCCAGGCTCACCTCCCACCATGGGAGGTTGTTTTTAATTGTTCTTTGAAGAGCCTTTCCAAGTTTTTTGAGGCCTTGTCCGCCCACTCAGGGCAGGCTTTGCTGGACTCTGGGAGCAATCATAATTTTTTCCCTGTTCTTTGTCATGATATCGAAGATTTGAGCAGATTCCTTTGTTTTTTTTCATTTTCTCCTAATGACAGTTCCCAACCCACCCCAGATACATTGATGGCAGCTAAGATCTTTTCCATGGCCAGCTTTTAGCTACGATTCACTTGTTATTTTCAAAATATCCCTGGAGAATTTGTGTAAGTGACATCCTTTCCCTTCTGTATTAGTAGTGAGCAGCTTTAAGCAGCTTTTGAGTAAACATGTCCATTTAAGTTTGTGAAATACCAACCCAAGTAGCTGTTCTCTCACAAGTGGTAACTGGACCATGGAGCTCTTTTCTCACCCTTTTATCTTTTATTTTATTTTATTTTTATTTCATTAGCTTTGGGAGGTACAGATAATTTTTGATCTGGATTTTGTGTTCCCACCACTCCCACCTGTGCACATTGTACCCAATAGGTGATTTTTGTCACTCATTCCCTTCCCCCTTCCCCTTCTAAATCTCCAGTGTCCATTATATGTCTCTGCATATCCTTAGTTTAGCTCCCACTTATAAGTGAGAGCATGCAGTCTCACCCTTTTATTTACATCCAAAATTTATAATTCAAAAGCTGGGACACATACCTAGCATGCATTAAGGGATTCATTGTATCCACGCCTTCCATCCTTCAACCTCAACTATGATTCCATTATGTATTCACATTTTCCAGAGGGAGAAACTAAGTTTCACATAGATGGAAATGAAGAGGCTGAAATTTAAAATTTTTCCAAATCCACGGATGGTAGTCTTCACCACAATGCTCTGTTCCTCTCTAGAATTCCATGGTAGAACATTGAAGAGCACATAGGAACATAGGGCCAAATATTTAGATCAATGGGTCATTTATTTAGATTAACAGTTGAATTTTGAAGCTTATATACATTGCCATTGAGCATAAACGTTGGCTAAGTTAGAAGACAACATATATTTATTTTAACTTTCATTTTGAAACAACTTTAGACTTTAAAAAAGTTGTAAAAGCAGTACATAGAGGTTAGATGTGGTGGCTCACTCCTCTAATCCCAGTGCTTTGGGAGGTCAAAGCAGGAAAATTGCTTGAGACCAGGAGTTTAAGATCAGCCTGAACAAGAAAGCAAGACGCTGTCTCTAAAAAAAAAATTAAAAATTAGCCAGGCATGATGGTGTATGTCGTAGCTTCTTGGAAGGCTGAGGTGAGAGGACAACTTGAGCCCAAGAGTTTAGGTTGCAGTGAGCTATAATTGCACCACTGTGTCACCACGGTGACAAAGTGAGGCCCTGTCTGTCTCTCTCTCTCTCTCTCTCTCTCTCAAAAAAAGAAGAAAAAAAGCAGTACACAGATACACAGTAACTTTCCAAAATGTTAGCATCTTACATAACCATAGTACAATTAGCAAAGTTGCAAAATTAACATTGACAATAATACTATTAACTAACCTACGCATCTTATTTGATTTTCACAAATTGACCCACTAATACCTTTTTTCAATTCTAAGATCCGGGTTCCCAATTTGTGTTTAGTGGTCATGGTTCCTTAGTCTCTGACAATCTGAGACTGTTCTTCCGTCTTTCTTTGTCTTTATGGCTTTGACACTTTTTGTCTGTTTGCTCGCTTATACTGTCACCCAGTCTGTAGTGCAGTGGCATGATCACTATTCACCATAACCTCAACCTTCTGGGCCCAAGTGATCCTCCCACCTCAGCCTTCCAAGAAGCTAGGACTACAGTTGCTTGCCACCGCCCCTGGTCAGTTTTTAAATTTTTTTTGTAGAGACGAGTTCTCACTATGTTGCCCAGGCTGGTCTCCAATGCCTGGGCTCAAATAATCCTCTCACCTCGACCTCCCAAAGTGCTGGGATTACAGGCATAAATCTTCACATCTGGCTGCTTTGACACTTTAAAGTAGTATTTACCATGATTCGAATATGTATTTCAAAATTTTGGTGTTAGAAACTTAATCCCAATATAATAATGTTGGGAGATGGGGGACTAATAAGAGGTGGGAAACTAGTAAGAGGCAGAGCCCTCATGAATGGATTAATGTTGTTATCAAGGGAGTAGGTCAGTTATAAACGTGAGTTCAGCTCCCTCTTTCTCTCTTGCTCTCAATGCTCTCTTGCTCATCTACCTTCTGCCATGGAATAACACAGCGAGAAGCCCCTTCACAGTTGCTGGCCCTCCATTCTTGAACTCTCCAGCCTTCAGAACCATGAGAAATAAATAAGTCTTGGTATTCTGTTATAGCAGCACAAAAAGGACTGAGACGGTACTGGCCAATTATGTGATAGAACGTCTGTCAATTTGGGTTTGTCTGATATTTTCTCATGATTCAGGCTATGTATTTTTGACAAGAATTGTACAGAAGTGATGTTGTATCTTTCTTAGTGCATAAGATCAGGAGGTAACACGATGTTGGTATGTTTTCTTATTGGTGATGTTAACTTTGATCATTTGGCTAAAGTGAAATCTAACAGGTTCTCGACTTCAAAGTTCCTATTTTCTCCTTTGCTTGTAAGTACCTATTTTCTACATTTAAACCCGGTTGTACTCATTTGTAGTTATTTCATTATCTTTAGATACCAGTGTCCTCATGCACTAAATGGGGCTAGTAATGATCAGTGTTGTTGTGAGGTACAAACAACATATGTGGAAGTGCTTTGTAAATTATGAAGTTATATAATGCACCAAGCTAACATATTGAATCAAATGTATAATGAGAAGCCACAGATTGGTAAATTACCCAGCATTTTTGTTATTGCTTTCAGACCTCCACTGAAATCACTTAAAGCAGAGATTTAGGAATTAGTCTGTAGTCAGCCATATAAGAGAATTTCTGTGCTGTGACTTCCTCTCATAGACCTCCCAGAGGAAACCAGATCTTCTTTGATACTTTTAGGGTTTTTGCTAAACTGAGATTCTCTGGGCCTTTCATCCAAGCTAATACACATAAAGAAGAAATCACAGTATGGACTGTGATTTGGGATTACCCTACACAATGTAACATTGTAGTGTCCCTTTAATGTTCCAAATGTAGTAAGCATGGAATGATTCATTAACACAAGGATATAAAGTAATCATATTCTTTTATATTTCCAGTGAACATCCACATGACTTGTTAGTGGGAAGTCTAGCATCTCACTCTTGAGACCTCCCCTGGAAAGCATTCCCCTCCCACACACATACAGATCCTTTTTAAGGTTAAGAAACTCAAGGTTTACTCAGTCCCATGGGGAAACTAGTTTGCTCCTGCACTACTGCTTTACTTTTTGCACTGCTGAATGTCATTGTTAAAAACCAGCTCTGCACCATGCCTGGAGAGCATGTCCATCCTACAGGGACACCCTCATACCTAAACCAAAGATTGCCCCATGCTCAAATGCTCAGCCTTTGTTCCCAAACTACAAGAGGCCAAGATAGCTGAATCCGAAGGCCATTAGTCTTCAGTCCCATTTTTTTTTCCAAAACAGTCTTCCTCTGGTATAGACCAAGGGTAACCACTCCAAGTACCCTATTCTTTTTGGCGTGTTTCTTATTGAAGCTCTTGATATACTTTCTATAGATTTTGGTCTGCTATCCCAGTCCACCTCAAAATGTGAGCAAGTGCCTGGAGCCCCCTCCTCTTCCAGGTCCATAGCTTCCTTATACACATTTCTCAGCATCTTCTCTAGTGACCAGCCATGCTGATGAAGGGATATTTTGAGAAACTAGCCTTGGCCAAGTCACACAAGATTGCTATTGGTCTCTTATCCTGGTAAAGACTACCCAGGAGTCAACCTGTACTTACTTAACTTAAAAAAATCATTCAAGAGATTCTGGAAAATGGCCTGCTGTGTGTTGATTTACTATGTTCACCAGCAAAAAAGAAGAGAGCAGTATATATTACACGAACATGTATAATAAACTGTTCAAGCATCAGATATATGTGAATATAAAATAAGGTCATATTTCCTTTTAAAATCCCCAAAAAGACAGCTTGGGTCTTACCTACTTGTCTTTCATGAATTGATAGGCTTCCAGGTGTCTTTGGGCTATTTCTGGGAGTACTTAACGGAGCTCTCACACATTTTCTCAACTCCCTCTTAGTCTTCATTATGCATTTATACATCACACTACACTTTGATGCCTTTGTGCTGAGAACCCCTGTCAGATGCTTTCTGGACTAGGCACAGCTATCCTCCATTGATGACACCAATAACACCAGCCCTGAAGTCTTTGAGAGGGAAACTACTCTTTCGCTTGAGCGAAGAAGAGACCAGGCAGTAACCTCCAATCTGGCTTTCTTGAAACTTTATGGAAAACAGAAGGGACTATCCACATATGGAACAAATTTCAAGTTACAGTAGATATGCTCTCAAGTTACACTGGAGAACCCTTAGCCTCAAGGCCAACTCAACACTACAATATCTTTTTATTACTCTATGAACTTCTATTATGCAAAACTCAGTACTAGATAATTTAGCAATACATTAATTTGGTTTCCATTAATTTGGTCTTGTCAACTGAACTGTAAACCTGAAACTAAGAATATAATCTTCTGCCTCTTTGTATAACCCATGGCACCTTACACAGGGCTCAGCAACAGAAGGTGCTTAATACAAATGCATGATTGACTCCAGTAGAAAGAAAATATTTATACAGATAGGTTAAGATATGCACATCTTGTGCCATACTATGACTGAACTGATACCTGACTAGTTTAGCAAGTTAGAAGAAAAAAAAATGCACGGAAACTGAAAATTCCCTATCAGCAACCAAAAAGCAAATTTGCTGGCAAAATACTGTATTTATTTTGTTTTGTTTCCAGACAGTTCTTGTACTGCTACTTAAGCTAGCCACAACCTGCTCAGAAAACTTAGGTCCATTTTGGATGATAAAGGTTTATTTGAAGATCTCTGGATCCCTCTTGAAATGTGATTTCAGGTTAAGTCAAAAATCCAGAGTTTCTCTTCTGGCTTAAAACAACTATGGAAAGTGGGGCCGGGAAGTAAGTAGCATTCAGAATTTCCAAAAAATGTATCAGGCTAAGAGGACCTGCTGGTGTTATGTGGGCTTTCTGACTGAACTCTGTCCCAAAGCTTTGAGGGAGTAATTGTGGGATACAGAAAGAGGCTGTGGCCAGTAAACGCAAATATAGAGGAATCTGAAAAAATAAAGGAGTTTGGTAGCCCTTTAGAATCTAGACTGAGGTTAGAATGCTCTGATAATCTCGGTTCCTTCCTCAGAGGGCATCTCCATATGAACAGGGATGTATTTTAAGGTATTGTTGAAGTAACAAGGCAGCCTAGAAAATTATATAGGCTGGTATCTACATATGAGCTACAAAAATATCTTGCAAATAATGTAAGTTGTATGCCTCTATGATGAGTTTTCTAGTATTCTCCAATATTTGGAAAATATCACACTAGGAAATGCCATGAAAAAAAAAGTTGTCAAAATTGGGTTGCAAACCCATTTCTAAAATTATCACCATGTGCCCGTTTCAATTTACTGTCACATTATCTGGACTCTAAACAGATGAAACTCGAAAATTATTTTAGCCATTCACTTCATGCAGCACTGCTTTCAAAAGGATTATTTTTGTGTCTCCAGTGTAAATGACTCAAACCAAAAAGATCTTTCTTTCAGAAGATTTCCATACACTACTGGCAGTTTATTCCTGCCTCATGTTTTATACATGAAGTTGCTGCATAAAAAACTGTCTGTCAACCGAACAAGTTCAATGGGAAATTAAAGACTTATTTTCTTCAGAGAGAAAAATGTATGACAGTTGTTATAAATAAATACACAAATGTACTTCCCATGGCTAAGATCTTCCAAAGAAAGCAGTAGTTTGCTTAAACAATAGGCTAGCTCCTAGATCTTCCAGCTAGGGAACTTGTGGTCTTTGGTAAATAACAGGAGAATGAGCCTGTTCACGAAGACTATACACCTGACCATCTAATCTCAAACACACAGTGTACCTTTACCACTTCTGGGAAAGGCCCGTCTAAAGTTTTTTTTATGTGTTTGACATAATGAAAATGAAAAGAGGTGCCACTCATTTATGTCTACATTTTTACCAGCAACTACTTTAGCAAACTCCATTTATCACCAACACACAGAAGGGACTAGCTAGTAAAAAAATAAGTTTTTTTTTTCAGATGCATCCTTAGCATAAGCAGATAATTATTTCTGTAATCATTGATTTTCCTTTATTTTGTCAATAGTACCTCCCCAACAGTGTAATTTTAAAACATGATTTGGTCTTGTAGATATCAATTAGGTTTCATTCTTTCTTTCTTTACTTCTGAAAACCATGTGTTTCTCTTACTATGAGGACAAGTCTTATATTTTAATTTGTGGCTCATGTATTTATGTGTCAGTAATTGGTTCATATGCTTGTCTAATGTATACTAAGATCATTTATATCTATCATTAAAAAAAGAGTATAATAAGTGCCAAATGTCTTCTTAAGGTCAGATTACTGTATAATAATTACAAAGATTTAACTAATATCTTTCTGCTTTGTTTTGAAACACAACTAATAACTATTACTAATTCTATTATCTCAACCGTAGTGAAGATAATAAATAACATTTTTTAGCATGTACCTGGAGAAGTAGAGTACTTTGTAGAACATACATGTATTTGTCTGCATGTCTTCTGGCAGGTTTCACATGAATATATTCTTTTATTTCTTTTAGCTATGTGTGCTTAGCATCCTCCATATTGATCACTTACAGGTATCTCTTTCTCAATTTAAAAAATGAAGATATCGTCCAGGAATGGTTCTTTGGCAGAGAAATAGACCCAGTGAATATTTGACTGGGCAGGCTCATTCAATAATACTCCTAATAGGTTAGAGATTCAAATGACATTTTGTGCATACATCCAACATTTGAGAGAACTGCAGCACCCAGACTTGCTTGTGATTTTTCCTTGGACTATACAAAAAAGAAAACAGGTCTGAATTTTCCAGATAGTAAGGCTGAAAACGCTGTAAGGAAGTGGGATTCGGGTCACTGAGGCAATTGAAGAAATGTCATGACAACCAAAATTCAAATGAGCGGCTTCGCATTTGCATGTGCCAGTTACTGCTCAGGAAATCTTTCTGGATGCTCTTTGTTCCTATTAGACAGGATAATGTGGCTGCAAATTATATCTCACTGAAAGAGGATTGACTCACCCTCAGCAGGTGTTGTGGGAGCAGAAAAACCCTGAAAGGACAACGTTCAGAGGAATAGCTGAGAACTAAGCAACACAAACACACACACACACACACACACACACACACACATACACACTCTTCTCTACCATTTCTACTGTGATAATGTTTGAAGATCATTTTCAAACTTTAAAATAAAGACTTTCTGTTAACTTCATACCATTCTAAGTTGCTTCATGATTAATTTACACAGACGACGATTCTGAAGGGCTTGGCACCTTCCTCTTTGACTCAAATGTTCCCTAGAACAATAATGCCATCGGAGGGTACCTTCCCTTCATCTGACCATGAGTTTCACAGTAATGAAAAGTGAATGAATAATACCATTGTGTCAGACATCCAGGTACACTTTTGCTGAGTCTTCTGTGGATATGATACATGAAAATTAATATCCTGTTCTTTGTCTGCATGCCTGTTCTCCTGTGCCTCACAAATTTGAGGTTGATTGCAATGAGGTCTCTGTACCACGCGTCCCAGTGAACTGGGAAACGGGGCATTATCCTCTAGAGAACGTTTACAGAGGTGGCTTTCTAGGTGAATCTCTTAGCATCTTGTTGACGTGGGAATTGCTTTCTTTCCTCAGTTGTTGGCATCTCACACCGCCATTCATCGACTCAATACAAATAAGTCATCACATAGTTGACGCAGTTTTCTTCTTGCCTGTTGCTGAACCAAACAGAGTGTACTGGCATATTCACTGACTTCACAACACAAAGCCCCAAGAAAGCAAAACAACTTTCACCGGCACAGAAATGTTCCAAAAGATATTCACTCTGTCCAGCACACTTGTTAATTCATTCTAGAATATTTTTTAAATGCCCTATCAAGAGATAATTCTGTCTTGCATATATCTTTTTATGTAAGACAGTGCAAAACCTCCTGAAAGTCGTAGAGAAAATTAAGACCTCTATCTTGTTAAGTTACCATAGTAATAAAATCTCTACCTACTAAAGAAACTTTCTAAACAGGTCAGAGCTTGAAATTCTGTGTTGCACACTTCTAAATACAAAGAAAAGCATGTGTTTATTTATTGGAGTTCACACTGTAGAAATCTAACAGCTTGGCGGACTTTAAAAGATACTGAATCAACTGCTATAAAAAGAAAAGTCTTGACAATTTTAATTCATACAGTATTACAACTGAAGAGACTATTTGATGATTTATGAAGGGCATATTTGTGGGCTGAGTTTTGGAATTTTTGCATGAAAGGCGAATTTGTGCTCAGAATGCTTGCATCTTCAAAGACCCATGAGTTTGGCTGTAGGTGTATGCAACGTTTAGTTTGGAGATATATGAAAGAAATACTGCTCTGCCTTAAGAACACGATTTAACTGTCAATTTGCTTTGAGCCAAAGAGTTAATGTTTTAAGTTATTTTATATGTGTTATTTGTGTAGACTGTAGTGGAAGCATCCAGTCACTGCTTTAGTAGGTCCTACAGAGTGGAGGTCACCTTTATGTAACTGTCAGCAATTAATAAACGCTGAAGACAAAAGGTTTTTAATTTTTTTTAACACTGTGTTGCTTAATTCAATATCTCCTTGATTCTATTTGAACTCAAATACCATCATGCATGAACAAAATAGGGAAGACTGAATGAAGTCAAATGTAACATAGGCAAATATTTCTGGAATGACTACTTAATTCATTCACTTCAAAGAATAGATCCAAAAAAGAGAAAATGATTACTGAAATTAAAAAGTGCCATCTAATTGGGGAAGATAAATATATACAGTGATTCATCTAGAGAATAATTTCAAAACAGCCTGTGAGCAGGTATGAGACAGCTTAGAATACACTGAGTGTGCAATTGCTACAGAGATGATGAACAGATAGCCATCAGCCCTGGGCAAGTGGTGGTTCCTCTCCTTTCCCTGGGCTTCTTCTCCCTTCTATCCCAACATTTCTCTTACCAGGAGCTCCATCACTTGTTGAACAATAAAAAGAGTGACCAAGATTTTCCTCTGGATCCTCTTTGAAACCAAAATGTGCTGAATTTCCTCTTGGACCAAACTATCAATGATACCATCAAAACCTGAAGAAAAGGGAAAAGATGAGCTTGATGGGCAGATGACTTGTCAGTGCCTCTCAAATCATTGAATATGGTTAACTTTCTTTCCTGCCTTCTGGTTTCATCTATAATCAACAGAGATTTCTTCTACAGAGAGTAAGAGACATCTTTCTAAGAGGACAGTGTTTGTGATGCACAGGAGAAACTCTGATGCTCTAACCCTTAGGGATTTGGTGAGGACTTGCCTTGGGCACAAAATTTAAGTCAGCAGCAAAAAACACAAAAAATCAAGAAAGATAATATCTTAATGCAATATTTTTTAAAATAAAAATTTAGGCAATAACATCCATGATGAAAAATATCAAAATTTTAAATAAAGATAGGATCAATATTACTGATTTTTTTTTTTTTTCCTTTTGCCTCAAGCCCCAATCGGGCATAGCATGGTAAGGTTACTAATCCTATTTTTCAAAAAAAAATTTTTTTGTTGTTTATCATGGATTTATTTACATTAACCTTAACTTTTAAAAAAGTTTCATTAGAATATTATTTATCTTGATCATTGATATTTTTTGTTGTCTCCTTAAATTTTGCACCTGAGATAAATGGCTCATGCAACTTACCCTCAGCCCGGACTTGCTGCAAGATCACTGATGATAAAGAGGAAAACAGGAAAGCTAATTTGGTGTGAGGGGTCAAGATGATGAACATAGTTTCCAATAATGTCAGAGAATTAAGTTAGAGTTTTCTGGAATGAAACAGTGATTACAAACAAGAAAGAGAAGAATAGATCTTGATAGAGTTATACATGTGGGAATAAAATTTTGAGAGAATGGGGGGAAAAAGAATGGAACTAAGGAATTATCTGAAGAGTGACCAGTCGTTCTAAATAATACATATTCCTCCAGCAGATTATCATACCCAAAGCACTACATATTCCAGAACAGCAGTTCTTAAACTTGTACATGCATTCAAATATCCTGGAGGGCTTTTTGAAGTGCAGATTCTTGAGCCCACATGCAGGATTCTATTTCAGTAGATTTGGGATAGGGACTGAGAATTTGCTTGTTTTCCGGAGACACTAATACTTCTGGCCTAAGGACCATAGCTTGAGAACCACTGGACTAAAATAATAGACTCCACAGCAGAACGGTTTGTTTAAAAAATTATGTAGTAAAATATTCTATGGAAAAATCAAATTGTATCATTTTTTTACTACTAGAAACTCTTCAGGAAGAAACAAAAATGATGATTCTACCTCCCCTCCAAGATCAGACATTAGGGGCAATAGATAAAGAAAGTTTGTTGGAGTAAGATAATAGAGAGGGGTGGGGATTGTTAACTGGAGATTACCTGCCCAGTCTAAAGACATCAAAGTTTAATTAAATATAAATCACTCTGTGAGACAAACAATTCCTAACTTCAACATACTCGGCCCAACAAGAATATTAAACCTAGTCACCTGAAAAAGGAATGACTTGGAGTCCTTTAAAATAGTGATTTAAATTGTGCTAAGGAGGACAACTATGTTCCTGGGAAATTGGTTTGATTCTTACAACTGAGGGGAAAAAAAGAGCATCAGTTTACACATGTGACATCGATTAGAGCCCATTAAAACATAGTACCTTACAGCTGGAAGGACCCAGATCTATGCCCTTAGCATGGCAAGGTTACTCACCCTATTTTTCAATCCTAGGCCTGTAACCTAAAGGGCTTTGATTAGGGTCCCCAAGTCACTTGTGGTTGGAAAAGTTGGACCTGCCTGAGAGCTGCCCGTATTTGAACAAAACATTAAAACATGAACTATGGCAGCCACAAGCAGGGATTGAGGAATAACACTGTCCTCCATTTTCTGGCACCCCACAAATCTTGGGGTCTTTGTGGAGCCCAAGGTAGGGAAAGGGAGCCCAGAAGTTTGGACTTCTCACCAATCTTGGAAAATAAAAAGCTCAAGCTGTATTTAATGTAATTTAGCAACATGGGGGAAATGTGACATTTCTTGCATTCCAAGAGTTATGGAGTAACCCATACTTTTTGCAATTAGGGAAGACAACTTGATAGCAGACCAGCTGAATCTGTAGCACTAGCTTGACAACTGCTGGTTTATAGAGTAATATATGGCACCCAATCTGTTTCCCCCCACTCCAAGAATTTGCTGAGAAGCCATCAGTTCCATTCCTGCTTCCTTCAGCATGAGGTGGTACAACCTGTTTTCCACATTGCAAAGTGTGAGTCAGCTGAGAATTATATAACAGTTTGAAGCATGCCAAACAAGTTACCAAAAGGGAATATATCTGTTGGTGAGACATGGGTGCCTGATTGGATCTCAGTGTAAATGAGCTTCTATGCAGGCTGCCTGGGTTCCACTTTTAGCCTTACAACCCATGGAACATGGAGAGATTCATAGGACAATAAAATGACCAATAAATAAAAATAATTTAGCAAAGGCTCAGAACCAGAGATATGCAAATACTATGGCCTGAATGTTTGTATCCCCCAAATTTCAAATACTGAAATCTAACTACCAATGCAATAATATTAGGAGATGGGGCCTTTCGGAGGGGTTTAGACGGTGAGGACAGAGCTCTCATGAATAGGATTAGTATCCTTATAAAACAGGCCCAAGAGAGCTGCCCTATTCTTTCTGCCTTGTGAGGACACAGCAAGAAGTTATAATCTATGAACCTGGAAATGGGTTCTCATCAGACACCAAATCTGCTGGCACCTTGATCTTGGACTTCCCAGCCTCTGGAATTGTGAGCAATACATATCTGTTGTTTGTAAGCTACCCACTTTATGGCATTTTGTTAGAGCAGCACAAATGAACTAAAACAGAAAATAAGTAGTCAACCATCTCCACCTTCTGGAACTGGAATCTTTAAAGTAGGCCCAGGCTGGGCGTGGTGGCTCACACCTATAATCCCAGTACTTTGGGAGACTGAGGTGAGAGAAGTGCCTGAGTCCATGAGTGCAGACTAACCTGGGCAATTCGGTGAGCCCTCATCTCTACAGTAAATCAAAAAATTAGCCCGGCATGGTGGCTTGCATCTGCAGTTCCAGCTACTTGGAAGGTTGAGGCAGAAGGATCACCCGAGTCCAGCAGGTCAAGGCTGCGGTGGCTGTGAGCATGCCACTGCACTCCAGCCTGGGTGACAGAGTGACACTCCAACTTAAACTAGTCCTGTGGGCCAAATCTGGTCTGCCAACTCTTTCTATAAATCAGTGTTATTGGAATACAACCACACTCATTTATTTACAGGTTTCCTGTGGCTATTTTTGCCCTATGATGGAGTTGAGTAGTTGTGACAGAGACTATATGGCTTACAAAGCTGAAAATATTTGGTATCTGGCCCTTTACAGGAAAAAAAAATGCTTACCTTTGCTCTGGAGAGAAAGAAACTCAGAGACTCCTAATTCACTAAATTTATCTGGGTTATGGTCCAATTTAATTTTATTTGCATCTCAAAGGTCAGAAGACCTAAGTGATGGTCATAATGAAATCTGTCCCCAACCTGGTACAATCTGAACATAAAGTCAGCATCTGATGGTGACTTTCAACCTGTTTTTTAGGTTCAGACTTTATGCTTAGTCCCAAACTTCAGATCTTTCTATTTCTCTTGCTGGATTCTGAGTTGGCCAAATTACTGTCATGGCTTGCCCATAAAGTAGCAAGTTGCTTTCTGGCCCTGTTGAGCAATGCCATGTACAGGTAAAATGGGAAAAAAACTGCAAGTTTGTTCTCCCAGTTTTATGCTCTTTCTTTTTTTTTTCTCTTTGTCTTTTTTTTTTGAGTTGGAGTCTCACTCTGTCACCCAGGCTGGAGTGCCATGGCACACTCACGGCCACTCCAGCATTGACCTGCTGGGCTCCAGTGATTCTTCTGCCTCAGTCTTCCAAGTAGCCGGAACTACAGGCATGCACTACCACACCTGGCTAATTTTTTGAATTATTGTAGAGACGAGGTCTTGCCAAGTTGCCCGGGCTGGTCTTGAACCCATGGGCTCAAGTCATTCACTCGCCTCAGCCTTCCAAAGTGCTGGGATTACAAGTTGAGCCACCAAACCTGACCATACTCTTTCTTTTATTGGAAGACCTTCTCAATTGCAGTAATCTAGTGTCCTTATACTCTCTATCAAAATCTGCCCTTATAAGACAACATTTCAAACTCATTTACAGTAAAATACAAATAATGAATCAAAGTCCTAAAGGCATCAGAAAATAAGGAGTGTAAAAACATCTTTTTTCTTTTATTCTCTCTCTTTTTTTTAGGTGGAATATGAAGAAACAGGATAAAAAAACTGCACCAAGTAGGCTAGTGGCTTCCTCTCCCAAAAGCTATCTCTTCTGTGCTTAACCCGTAACCCCTACATCAAAATCATCCAGAATTGATTTTTTAAAAAAAATACTTAAAGAAAAAATAGCATTTATATTCAAATTATTCCTCTTCTTTTAGAAAACAGAGGAGGAGGAAACACTTCCCAATTCATTGTATGAGGTCAGTAGTACCCACACAAAGACATATTGAAACAAAAACTATAAGACAATGTTCTTCATGAACATAGATATGAAAATCTTTAACAAGATATTAGCAAACTAAATCCAGCAATATATAAAAAAGGAGTGTATACTTTTACCAAAGAATGCAAAGTTGGTTTAAAAATCAATTGACGTAATACACCAGATTAATACAGTACAAACCTACACAATCATTTCAGTAGATGCAATAAAAGCATTTGACAATACCCAACACCTATTCATAATAAAAACTCTGAACAAACTAAGTATAGGAGAGAACTACCTCAACCTCTTAAAGAATATTAAAAATAAAAACACACAAACAAAAACAGTGCTAACATAATACTCAATGCAGAAACATCAGTTGCTTTCTCCCTAAGACAAGGAACAAGTAAGGATGTCCACACTCACAACTTCTATTAACATTGTACAGGAGCCAGAACAATAAAGCAGGAACGAAGAATTAAAGGCATAAAAATCAGAAAGGAGAAAGTAAAGCTGTCTTTATGATCCTAAATGTAGAAAACCATAAGAAATATACAAAAATAAACAGAAAACTACTAGAACTAATAAGCAAGTTTAGCAAGGTTGCAGGATATAATATTAATAAACAAAAAAATCAATTGCATGTCGAAAATTAGCAACAACCAAACAGAAAATAAAATTAAGAAAAGTATTACGTTACTAATAGCATCAAATATAATAAAACACTTAAGAATGGATTTAGCAAAACATATGCCAGTACTCATGATTGAGTTTTCTGGGTTGATGGAAATAGTTTAGAATATGTTGCACAACTATATTGGTTTACTGAATAATCCCTAAACAGTGCACTTACAATGATAAATTTTTTGATATGTCAACTATACTTCAATGATACTGAATAAAAGCATACAGACAAAGAAAAAATGAATGATATTTCTTCTCTCACAATAGAGAGGGTTATAAAATTAATGTCATGTGATAAGGGAATCAAATTTTATACAATGAAATTGTAAGAAAATGTTTTAGAGATTTGTTAGTCAGTTAATAAAAATATTACTCCATTTTTCTGGACTTTTTTGTAGTATTTGTCAGCACTAAAATGTTTTCTTTCTAAATAAATTTTTTTTTTATAATTTGTACTTTTTAAATGTAAGTCCCTAAAATTGTAAAATTTTGGACTTATAAAATCCACTTCTGCTTCTACCCTAGTCCCTTTCTCCAGAGAGCTACTTTTACTAATTTATTATATAGACTTCCAGAGTTAATCTAATTAAATAATAACATAATCCAAATTAATAATAACATAATAGATAATATAGCCTTTCTAAGAACCACCCAGTGCTTTATGTACTTTCCATTTATTAAATCACTTAGTCCTTTCAGCAACCCTATGAACTCAATTCTATTTTTTTTTAACCATATTTTAGATGAAGATATTGAGGCATCAGAAGGTACAGTAACTTTCCTATGGTAAGTTTTAAACCAAGGCAATTAAGCTGCAGAGTCTGTTCTTAACTACTGCACAAAATTGCCTTTCCATATGTACATAGGGGTGTGTGTGTGTGTGTGTGTGTGTGTGTCTGTGTGTGCACACATGTGTGTGTGTGTTGGGGTAAAGCTTAGGGCTATAGTTTTTTTTATTTTTTACATACACTACACGCACTTTTCTACACTGTTTTTTAGCTAAGATAAATTTATTAAATGTATCATTGTGAAGGGCACAATGGGCAAGACAGCAGCAAGAATGTCTGCTGTCTACTACCCACACTGTTTTTTTTTTTAATGCTCAGCAATACGTCTTGGAGATAGGACTGACTACATAATTTTCTGGGGCTTGTACAAAATGAAAGTGTTAGACCTCTTGTTCAAAAATTATTAAGAACATTAAGAGAGCAACAACACTGTATCAAACCAAGCACAGGGACGTTTTTAGTGTAAGGACTATGAGACTGACCATGGCTATACACTTAGGAAGTCAGTCCTTCATGGAGATCCTAGAACCCAGAACTTGTACCTCTAACTCTTGTTGTATCTCTCCTTCCCACTGACCGATTGTTAGCTGATCATAGAATTACATTCCACCTTCATGCTATAATCTAGGGACTTGCCAACTTTTTTGTTGCGGCTGTCAATGTATCAGGGGAGAGGCAACAAGCCCACCCAGGCATCTCCTGCTGCTGGCTAAGAGAGAAAATGAGAGTCCATCTGCATAAATGTATGGGTAGAAATCTGGAGATTAGCAGTATTTAATCTGTTGCTACCTTGCCTCTTATCTTCCATTTTATTTTTAGCAAGGTAATTTAGGTCACTAATATTGACAAGATCAACAAAACTGGCACTAAATTCTTCTCTTTTGTCCATCCGTCCTCGCACCAGAACCGAAATTATCCCAACCATGTGAAACTTATTGAACTCTTTTACCCAAACAGCACTGAAAAATTGGATGGCTACACTTTGCAGCATTTCGTATGATTTGGATTTTTGCTTGCCTTTGTAAGGGAAAGCAGGAACCATCTTAAGAGTATTAACTCAACTGACTGTCCCTGTGAAGATCAGAGTAATCCACTGAGTTGAAGACCCTTCACCTGCTTTTCTGTCTTGCTGATGGAAGATTTGTTTTTGTCCCTTCTGCATTTCCCAGGTGATGACCTATAGTGACTTGGGGAGTTAATTTGACAACTTGTTCGCAAGCTGATTGAACAAACAGCTGACAGTAGAGTTAACTCTTTAACTAGAGAGCCTGCAGAGCCCAAGGCACTGGCCAGGCAAAGAAAATCCAATTCAGTCATCCAAAAGGTTACAGGCAGAAAAAAAAGAAAAGAAAAGAAAGAAAATAGCCGAGAGGAAAATTTCCAGAACGTTTCCATTTAGAAGCACGATGAGACTTGTTGACTAAGGTAGCGACGTTATCTAGGGCATGCATTTGACAATCTGGCACAGGTGACGAAACTGACAAATACACACAAGAAACTAGCACATTATCTGTAAATTGGTTGTGATTGAATACTTCATGTCATCAAGGGAATAGAGGCAATGAAAGAAAAGCCTTATTTCTCTGCAAAGAAAAGAATTTCTGTCAGAAAGGGACTGGGAAATAAAAGAGAAAATGTCTTAAGAGAGATCACTATGCATTTGGCAAAGTACATATTGTAAAGGAAAAGGGAAAAGCAGCTTGATTCTGAAACTCTATTCAGTGTAATTTTGTGTAAGCTGTTCTCTAAGGAGAGAGACTGAACCCTAATCAACCAGCATCTTCTTCCAGATGGCTCTAAGTGTGCCTTCGTCTGTTTTTTAAGAAAGGGTGGGGATGAGTCCTTACTATAAAGAAAGACACATGTTGAGATTTGATCAAAGGATTTTGTCAATACATATTTATAACTTGAAGTGCACACTCAGAATGGTTTCTAAGGGTTTTCCCTTTACCCATTCTCCGCCTGGCATTTTTGGGTTCATGATCACGGAGATGATGGCATGCTTCAGCAGAATTCTAGTTCTCAAGTGACTAAGTGGCAAGTCCACAGATTTTATATTTTTTATAAGAGACCCTTAACCAATACTCATTGAGTGGGTGAAAACAAAGAAACCACATCCCCATAGCCACAGTTTTACCAGTTGACAAAGGAAGAACTAAAGGAAGGAGGCCAGGTTGGCTCGCTCAGCTGAAGGTGACAAGCCTGAGTTCCATCCTCGTCTACACAGATCAGGATGATGTGAACACAGATTAAGATTGAATTCTGTGGCATTTCCAGCTTTAAGAGCAATTTCAGCTGCTTTTCCTATAAACACAGGAATAGGGTTTTACCTAAAACAATGACACTGTGCCCACAATGACGTCATAATTGCTGAGGCAATGTTGGGAGAAATGATTCTTGAGAAGGGGTTATTGCATGTGTTTATTCATTCATTTTTTACCCATTCGAGTATTTACTGAGCACCTACTGAGTCCCAGTAATTGCACTAAGATCTTGAGGATATACAGGTAGATAAAATAACATAGTCTGCCTGCCACCTCAAGTATAAAACCTAGTGGAAGGTAATTCAATGACAAGAGAACTATGTTGCCACTGCTATGGGAGCACCTTTGGGAGGATACTTAATCTAGACTTTGGGAGTTGTAAAGTATTACCAGAGAAGAGGCAAAGAACCATAAACCTGAAAAAGAGTGTGAGCTTGCTAGGGCAATAGGTGAAGAAGAATATTCTAATAAAGGAAAATAGCGAAATCTGTGAAAGGCCAAAGGCCAAAAGCGAGACCAAGGAGAGGCATTATGGGAACTCACTAGAGCTCATGATGACTAGAGTTAGAGTTGGAATGGAGGAAAGGGGAAGAGGAGGTGGGTTTAGAAGAGGACAGGACAATAGGAAGTCACCCGTCCTCTCTCATACTTGCATAGGGATCTATATTTAATTGAATTAAATTCTGCAAACTTGGACAGTGCTATATGCTGCCAGAAATACCCAGATCAGCAGGAAGCTGTCTCTGCCCTCCAGGAGCTTGAGTCAGTAGCAAATTCTCAGGATCCAAGATCAATGTCAAATCACAGAACAGATAATCTATGAGATGGGAGATGTTCCACAATGATACCGAGTGCTGATTCAGAAGTGCTGGCTAGAGAAGGAAGGATAGTCTCGTTTTTCACATATGCGATTTTAGTTGTGATACGGGCATGTGTATATATTTAAAACACACTGAGAGAAATACTCGAATCCATTCTATCAACATTAAGAAATGAAGATGACCTAAAGAAACTATTGATCAAAATCAGGTTTTTTGACTTCTAGAAATATTAAAAAGAAGGAAATTCTATTACAGAATAAAAGTATAATGTGTGCTTTGTGATACAATAGCAACAGGTGACACTGAAAAAACCTTAAAGAATTCACCTCAAAGTTCTCTTTCTTTTGGGAGGAGTTTAAAAAACCTGAACTCCATCTGATTTGATAAAGTAATTACAGAGTATCACTTTTCCCTCAAAGTCTGCATCTTCGACAAGTCTATAATCTAAAAAAATCTTTCAAGACTTTGGGAAACTTCTTAGAGGAAATTTGCAATTTTGGAGATGTAAAAATAAAGGTAGTGCATATTTTAAAGTCATGGATACTTAAATGAATATGCTGAAGCTAATATTAAATGCCAAGCAACTAACTCATCATCATGCAGGAAAATTAATGACAATTAATCATATTTTCTCTTTAGTATAAATGAATAGATGATAATAGGTTTTTCAATAAGGTATTTTCTGAACACCCATTGTGCAGACTCCAGTTCCAGCCTTCATCAGACTTGTGATTTGCTGATCGTCAGAGCATGAGTTCTTTAACACAGCCAATTACAACTAAGAAAACAAACTAATTACAATAATAACTTTGAAAACCACTAACCTAGACTGGAGGCACCCATTTTCTAATCCGAAGACTCCTGGAGCTCCCACAAAAACATCTCAAACCCACGTGCTTAGCAAACAATGCCTATATACTAAACAAGTCATTCAATGCAAATATTTGTGCCATCTCCTAAAAATATATTCAGATAGTCTTATGTTTTAATAAATAGAAAACATTTAAGGATTACTAAACTTGCTGTAGTTTTTTGGTCGTATGTTCTCAAGGAACATACTCTAAAGGTACAACTATGAGATAGCTTGAAATATTTTTACCTTAAAAAAGAATCCTTGTTTAAGAAGGAGGAGAAGAAGGAGAAGGTTTGGTTTTTTCCTGCAATTGAGAGAGTTGTTTTTTGCTGTTTTGCTTCACAGACCACTTTTAAGCCAATTATACACAACATTGTAAATAAATAGTTTGAGGATATAATTAAGCCCAGCAGAATTTTAGCTGGTCTAAGCAGTATGCCTATGTGCTGTTCTCCACCTACAGAGTTCCACAAAGTCTTCCACCTACACACAGTCCCAGGGGTTATTCAAAAAAAAGACATACCATACCACCTTGTTTGCTAAGAAACATCAAACTGTATCTCAATGTCAACTGCAGCCACTTTCTTCGAACAAACTCATCAGATAATGTTATCACCTTTTTCATTGCAAGATGCTTTCATGCTGTTTTTAAAGATGTAATGATTCATGTGACTCACTGCAAGCTATCTCAAATTCTTTTTGGAAGTAGGTGTGGCATGAATAATAACAAACTAATTAACTTGCAATGTTGTACCAAAAAATGATTCCATTATAAAGCAAGAGTTCTTTAAAAACTTATGGATTTTTTTTTCCTTGAGTAATGTGTCCTACTGGGCCTAACTCTTTGCCAGAATGAGGAACACAATTTTCAATGTCAAGCAAACAAAATTAATTCAACACTTACTGCTATTTTGTATGTGCTGTTTGGTGTTAGGAAACAGAAATAAATTGGAATCACCTGCCATGTCCTTACTATGTGTTTGCTCAGAGAATGATGAAGGTGGGGACCGGATATGGCTTCAGTGGCCACATTCACAATTGCATTTTTGCCTTCTTTGAAGTACTAAAGAAGCAGAGAAAGGAGAGCAATTAAATTTTTATGACATTTCAGAGAGCAGAGAATGGATCAAGAATGTTTGCTTCACCAAAGAGACATTTGAGATGTGTTGAAAGATTAGATGCAACAGAAGAAAGGCGGTAACTCCAGGGGAAGGGACCAGTATGAACAGAGGCACTCTCCCAATTTTCCTTCCACCTTTGTGGCCATTTTGTTAGCTCTTCCTCCTTGACCCAGTCCTTAAAAAATGGAGTTACTCGGGGCTCTAGCCTGGACCCACTAATCTTGTCATACTACAAACAAGTCTTAAGCAGTCCCAACCACACCCATAAATGGCTTGGTGCCCATCTTTGTGTTGATTACATCTTAATATGTATCTGCAGCCCCGATCTCTTCACTGAACTCCAGATGAATATAACCAACCCCTTCACAACATCCCTTCTTTGGTATCTCCTGTAAACCTCACACCCAGCATGTTCAGAACTGAATTCCTCTTCTCCTCATACTGTTCCTCCTCCAGTTTTCTTATTTTTGTTACTGGCACTATAATCCCCCAGGTGCTCATGCCGAAAACCTGGGAGTCATTCATTACTCCTTTTTCTCACCTATAGCCCTTATCCAGTAATTTGTAGGTTCTGTCATGACAGTCTCTGAAGTAGTTCATGCATGTAACCATTTCCTCTATCCCTAATGTTCCTATCCTACTCTCAGTCACAATCTCCATGTCCTGAAGTATTGAGAAGCAGCTAGGCTGCAGAAAGTATGGAGGGGGTAATATGAATGTGAGGCTCTTTGAAATGGCGCATGCCAAAAGTGAGTCCCAGGGCTTCATCTATAGTACAGGTATGACTTAGTGTTGCAAAGTTGGCAATTACAGTGAGTCTGTCTATAAATGAAGCAAGCATAGCACATGACTCTCCTGTGCAGTGGAGTGGTGTTACCAGGGCTCCTAGCAAATCTATTTGTCTTTTATCTAAGTAATACCCTCTGTGGTCACAAGACCAGGAGTAATGATGGTGGCTTCTAATGTCTAAGACATTCTCTCTCTCCTCTTGGTTTACAACATTGATTGGTCTCACTTTGGGACCTTGTGACTAACATGCAATGCTCCCATCTAAAGATTTAATACAATAGTACTAAATGAGTGAATGAATGAACCATATTTTCCCACTTAAGAACTGGTGGTTTTTAGTCTGTGTCTATTTATCTTTGTGTGTGTTGAATGAATTTGCAAAAGCTCATTTTATAACTTAAAAAAGTAATTCAATCGGTGTCATATTGCTACACAATGTTTTTCCTCATTTTGTGGGTATTTGTGTGAGCTAATTTGTCTACATGTTCTCTGGGTATCTTTTCTCTTCCAGACACGGAAATCTTTTCTGCTTTGGCATATGTCCTGAGCACTTGGAAATCCCTACATGAACTGGGGCAAGGGAGTCCAGTCCAGAAGGGCACCCCCGACCATGTTAGACATGACTCAAAACTAAATACTTTAATTCAGGTGGGGTTTTTTTACATTGATATAAAACAATTCCACATTTTAGAACATTTAAAAAATGTTTTCAAATACAACATACACTCCAGTTAACTGAATGTTTGGAATAAGTTTTTAGTATAACTCATTTCACTCGAGTATGTCTATTTTCAGAATGGCCATTGTGCCAAGGACAAGTTGATCAAGTGACTTCCCCTAAGTGTTCTGGCAATCCACCCTGATGACACATTGCCAGTTATCAAAAGCAAAATCAAGTTCAGTGGAACTGAACTCAGCCTGTAGGGCTAAGACCACTGGGCTTTGAAAACAGGCCCTCCGTGTGCTGAGCCCTGTCTCCATATCAGTCTTGAGTCTCTTCAATTCATTTAAAACTGTTATTTTAAAATTATTTTTAAAGTTAATCATAGTAAAGAATATTAATACAAAGAAGGTGGGAATAACAGCTAACTTCCTTCTCCAGTACCTCAACTCACCCTCATTCCCACAAATATATATAGTACAAATTTTTTAATCCAAATAGCATTGCAATATGCATATTGTTCTACAACTTGCCTCTTTCACTTAACGATATATGCTTTACATGTTTATGATTTATAATAATAACAATCTGTATAAATAACTGATTTTTATATTGATAAATACTGCCACATATTGACAAGCCTCTGCCAAATATAATTAAGAAGAGAGTTAATACCAAATCAAGGAAATATATCACCAAAGTAATTGGCAACTATAGACAGAAAGAAAATTAAAATAATTGTACTTGGGGGACACTAACTCCGTCAAAATAAAATTCAAAGTGAAAATGAATAGATTATTTTTCAAGAAATTTTCAAATAATTTATAAAGTAGCCATGGGATCAATATTGCAGAGGTCATTCTAAATTTGAGGTACACTGAGCTAAAGCAGACCCAGCTGATTCACTTCCCAGAGTCCCCACCTTGCTAACAAGATGATACACCTCCAATAAACTCATTGTGCTATGTCTAGTAAGTACCTAGCACTCAATAGATACACATTTGTGGAATGAAGTGATCTACTCTGCAGAGTGAGCCAGTCACTGACCTTGGCACTCCCTGTCTGAAGTGCTCTTTTCTGTGGCAATATCACCCATAGCCCTGAAGACAGCATCCAATTGCATGTTAGATGCTAAAAATGCCTTCTTTTCTTGAGCCCTACTGTTGCTAGGATTAGAGACAGGTTCTGATTTAGTATGAGCTTATTTTCACAACAATCCTTATGCTTTCCTGCTGAAATTAACTGAAGGTAATCTAATCCATCTGCTTACATCAGATACTCCGTGGGTTATCAATTTTCTCCCTGATGAGAAATGTTAATGTATTTTGGTGAAGAATAGCCTAAGAATGGTGAAGCCCTTGGACTTTTATTTGGGATCGGGTGATTACATGAATCTTCTCCTTGTGCCAATATCTAAGTCAGAAATATTTATTTTTGCATAAAGGTTTAGTTTTTACATAGTTCTTAAGGCAGCTCCTAATTATTTAGCAATGACAGGGTAGGTATTGGTTCTGCTCTGTGAAGAAGCTTAACATCACCTACTTACTCAATTGTAGACTTTGTTCACTAGGAAGGAGATTGGGGACTTCCTATGGTATCTGGTAAAAGACCCTTCATTTATTTTGAGGTGTGAACAGACAAGAAAGAATGTAGAATTGGATTTCATTAGGTGAAAAGGGTTTCATCAGATGAGGCAGAAAATAAATGTAGTCATTATGACTGGTCAGAGATCTTCATCAGCAACGGAAAGAGAAAAGCATGTATATCTCACTACTCCAAGGGGCGGAATAGCCCTGTCTGAATTCGATCATGTGGTCCAATTGATGGAGAGGACTGGAAATCAAGACAACTTGGTTCTATTGCCATCGTTTGAATGCTTTCACATGGCCCTTTCTGACTTTGGCTTTTTAAGACAATTGACGGTGACTTGATCAAAATATCTTCTGCGTGCCGTGGTTTAAGAGCACAGCTTTGTAACCACCATTAAAGAACAAGCAATCTAAGTAAGTCATTACATTCTAAGTACTTCTTAATTCAGAAATCAAGGAACTAAATGTAAGCAGGAGATTTAAAAGTCCATAATGATATCAGCTTAAATGAGGCTTCTGAAGTTATGTTGAAAAAAATCTGCAGTACTCTTGTTATTCAACTGCTGCTTGGAAAATTGGAACCCACAGGCAGACAAGAAAGGACTCTTCAGCATTGCCATGACTTGCTCCTGGTAGAACTAATTTTATTCTTTTTGGAAGGGAAATTATCGCTCCAATCCCTCTTCTCTTACATTTGCCTCAATGATTAAAGCACCTGAGAGATGGAGGGTTCCCCAGGATCAGGTCATCAGATGCTTCAACCACAGCTTTGACGGCAAATGTGTCCAGGTCACTTAGATCTGCCATGTCTAGAGCAGTGGTTCTTGGCACTAGCTGGCACACTGAGATTAGTTACAGCAGTTGAAAAATTACTGTTGCTCAGGCCCTAACCTGAACCATTTAAATCAAAATCTCTGGGGCTAGAGCCTTGCTTTCAGTATTGTTTTTAGGATCCGTATCTCTAATGTGCAGCAGGGATAGAGTTTGGGTCCTGATAAGAGGAACAAAGACATCCCCAAGATTGGCCTTGACCCAGGCTTTGCTTCTGAGATACTAGGACTTTAGGATGGTGGAATCAGCCCAGTAGGGGTTCCTGGCTCCCCAGGGAAGCTTGGCTTTATATGACAAATTTGGAGTCATTTTAAGTGGGGAGATGTGTTCTGCTTTATCCCTTCTCTACCTCCAAGATGGGATGGAAAGAAATAATTACCCTTGACTCACCAAATCAAAGTCCAAAACCATGCAGCAGGATGGAGACTTAAGAAAGGCATGTTTATTGCAGCATTATTCACAATAACAAAAACATGGAACCAACCATGCTGCCCATCAAAACAGGACTGAATTTTTAAAAAATGTAGTACGTATACATGATGGAATATTATGCAGCCGTAAAGAAGGATAAAATTATGAACTTCACAGCAGCTTGGATGAACTTAGAGTCTATAAGACTGAGTGATCTGTCACAGAAATAAAGAACTGACTACCACATGTTCTCACTCCTAAGCGGACCTTGAACAATTATCATAATTCTATAAGAAAGGGATTGACAGTAGTGGGAAACTGCCGGGGGAAGGGGGGAGCGGGATTGGCAGTAGTGGGAAACTGCTGAGGTGGGGAGCCAGGTACACCTCATCAACAAGGGTACCTGCATAATGAACGTTTGTATACCTAACGCTGAATCGTACCCCACATCTTTTAAATAAAAAAAATTTCTTTATTGCCTTAGAGGCTGGGCGCAGTGGCTCAGCCTGTAATCCCAGCACCTTGGGAGGCCAAGACGAGAGGATTGTCTGAGCCCATGGGTTCAAGACCAGCCTGGGCAGCTTGGTTGAGACCTCATCTCTACAATAAATCAAAAATTAGCCGGGTGTGGTAGCGCGTGCCTGTAGTTCCAGCTACTTGGAAGGCTGAGTTAGAAGGATTGCCTAAGTCCAGCAAGTGGAGGCTGTGGTGCCCGTGAGTGTACTGCTGCGCTCCAGCCTGGACAACAAGAGGGAGATTCCAACTTAAAAAAATAAATAAGTAAAAAATAAAAATGCCTTACATAAACTCACTGTTTAGCATCATCCAATCATTCATTTAATTTCAAACTACTTCTTATACACGGGATTTTACGTGATCAGTCACTTTCATATCTCATTTCACTGGCACATCAACCTTTTTGAGCTAGGATGAATAGTTCATTTTATTTAGGGGAACAAAGTGATATTTTGACATGTGTACACTGTGTAATTGTCAAATCATGGTAATTAGCATATCTATCCCCTCATATGGTTATCATTTCTTTATGTTGAAAACATTCAAAATTCTCTCATCTAACTATTGAAAATGTTGAATAAGTTTTTGTTAACTATAGTCTCCCTATACGGCTACAGAATGCAACAACTCACTTCCTCAATCTAGCTGTAATTTTGCATTTGTTAACCAACATCTCCTATCCTCCCCTACCTCCTATTTTTTTCCAGTCTCTAATGATCATACTCTTATTCTCTACTTTTATGAGCTCAATTTTTTAAGCTCCCACATATGAGTGAGAACATGCGGTATTTATCTTTCTGTGTCCAACATATTTCATCTAACATAACTTCCTCCAGACTTCTCCATGTTGCCTTGGAGAAGTGGATTGCATTTCTTTTTCTTTTTTTTTTTTTTTGAGTTGGAGTCTAACTCTGTTGCCCAGACTGGAGTGCAGTGGCTGCTCGCGGCCACCACAGCCTCGACCTGCTGGGCTCCAGCGATCCTTCCACCTCGGCCTTCCGAGTAGCCAGAATTACAGGCATGCGCTACCACGCCCGGCTGATTTTTTGGTTTATTGTAGAGATGAGATCTCGCTGCCCAGGCGGGTCTCAAACCCACGGGCTCAGGCAATCCACTCACCTCAGCCTCCCAAAGGCGCAGGATTACAGGCTGAGCCAGCGAGCCCGGCTTGGATTGCATTTCTTTTTTGGCTGAATAGTATTCCACTGTGTGTATATATACCAAATTTTCTCAATCTATCCATCTGTTGTTGGACATCTAGGTTGATTCCATAACTTGGCTGTTGTGAATAGCACTGCAGTAAATACGGGGTTGCAGCTATTTCTTTAATACACTAATTTCCTTTCCTTTGAATAAACATCCAGCAGTGGAATTAGAGAAAAAAAAAATCCACAAGGTGCCAGAAATCAAAGCTTGAATTTGCCACATGCGAAATTGAATTCACATGAAATGACGTCTAGGCATTGTATTAGGTATTATAAGTCATCTAGAGATGATTTAAAGTTTATGAGTGGAGGTGAATAGGTTATATGCAGATATGACACCATTTTATATAAATGCATCTGTAGATTTTTAGTATCCACTGGGGTTCCTAAGACCAATCTCCCACAGACACTGAGGGATAACTGTACCCAGGTTTCCTTATAAGAAAAATCACACAGATGATTAAAAACTTCAATCTATGTGTTTTTTTTAAAAAGTGTATTTTTAAGTTTGCATACAGTAAACCACTTTTTTTGTTATATAGTTTTATGGAATTTTGCAATCGTATATAATTGCATAGCCATCACCATAATCAGAATACAGATCATTTCCATCACTCCAAAACAGTCCATCATATTGTCTGTTTGGTATCAAACCCAAACTCCCAGCCCTTGGCAACCACTATTCATTCTTCATGCCTATGGCTTTGCCTATTTCACTGCATGTAAATTTTGAGTCTGGCTTTTCACATAGCATCATGCACTTGAGATCCATCCATGCTGTTGTATCAGAAGTTCCTTCATAGTTGTTGCTGAATATCATCCCATTGTATGAAGGTCCCCAAGTTTATCTTTCACCAGTTGAAGGACATTTGGGTTGCTTCTGATTTTATGAATAAAGTTGCTATAAACATTCACATACAAAAAAAATATGCCTGAGCCCGCAGGTTCGAGATCCGCCTGGGCAACTTGGCGAGACCTCATCTCTATAATAAATCAAAAATTAGCCGGGCATGGTAGCACGTACCTGTAGTTCCGGCTACTTGGAAGGCTGAGGCGGAAGGATCGCCGGAGCCCAGCAGGTGGCGGCTGCGGTGGCCGGGAGCGGCCACTGCACTCCAGTCTGGGCGACAGAGTGAGACTCCAACTCAAAAAAAAAAAAAAAAGAATAGCTCATTTTTCAGATGAGGAAGCAGAGACAAATCAGAGAGCTTCAGTAATCAAGACAAAATTGCCCATCTGGGAAGTGGTCAAATCAGGATTCAAACTCAAGTCTTTCACATTCCAAGTCTGTTTTTTCTGCTTAGTGGTTCAGTTACACTCACCATACCTCTTTTAGGCTACTCTATCAGTGAACAGCTAAGCATCAGCTATAAAGAGGAGGTTGGATGGCTTGTCTTCGTGATATTATAATCATAGTCTCTATTCTTGAAAATGAAGCTGAAGTTTCAGACATTTTGATGTTCTTAGACCAAAAGTAAACCTCTCAAGGCAATTTAACAAAAGATAAAAGAAGCACTCATTAAATTCAGATTTAAGTTTCCAAAATTCAGCTACCTTTTTCAGTACTCTCCCATTTTGGTGGCTCTTTTCTTCCTGAACTTGGGAAGAATTCCAGGGAGAAAGAGGAAGGCAGCTTATGGGATTCTTTGGCACAGAAACATTGCTTCCCTGTATCTTCTCCTTGAAAAATGAGACAAAACCCTTGGGTTTTGCAACCCCCCGGGTCCTCCTTAGGTCCCCTCCCACTCTAGGAACTTTTCTGTCCTCTCAATAAATCCTGCTTTCTCATCTTCCAAAAAAAATGGGGAGAGGAGGAATGAGAAAAATAGAGAAAGTCCCAGAGCTTTTGTGAAGGAATCAAGAATGCCTGATGTTTCACTGTGTGTTTCAATAATTAAAGACTGATTTATGATCACAAATTCTTTTAAACAGATGAAGACAAACTTTAAATTCACCTCTTAATATGAATTATTTTAATTATTAGAGAATGGAAGTTTTCACTGGGGCCAAGAATGAGGTGATTTCTGAGTGATGGTAAGACTGGGTAAGATAGCCAGAATGTAGATAAAGTAATTCTAGGTAAAGATAAAGAATAATCCATTTTTATTGATATATTAAAAAGTAACAATAATAACAATCCCAGATATACAACTGCCAGATTTGTGTTTCATATCTTAGACAGCTCTGATCATTGCATGCAGGACAATTAAGAGCCCAGGAACAATGTGTTTTATAGTTTTATTAAATATATATGATCGGGATGAGGAGAAAAGATATACCTTGCCTGCTTTGCAATCTCCCCAGCCAGGGTTGCTGAGCTAGGGTTTGGAATCCAACTGGGGCACTGCACGATAAGGATGCTCTCCATCCCTGGCCCCAACAGGTGCACTGCATGATAAGGATGCTCTCCATCCTTGGTCCCAACTGGTACACTGTGAGATAAGGATGCTTTCTGTCCTTGGCCCCAACTGTGCACCTTGAGATAAGGATGCCCTCCATCCTTGGGTAGCCAGATGGTGCCAGAGGTGCTCCAAACCCTTGAGTAAGTCACTTGCAGCACAGAGGATCTTCACCTATGTCCCAAATTCTCTTAAGTTTACCTCACTGTGTGGTATAGATATTTTTATTTTCTCTGGATTTCAACACATGTAAAATGTTGGGAAACCCTTTAGAGACACACAACAACATGTAATATAAAATCAAGAGTTTCTACTTTTGCTGGCCCATACCAGAATTAAAAGTAACTATATTTGTTAAGGTAGCTTAAATCCCCAGCTTTCCCCTTATTCGATCCATGCTCCCTGTCCAAAAGGGGAGAAATCTTACCATGCTATTCAACCAGACATTCTTCAACAGGAGAAATATACATATACAAGTCCCTGATTTTTCCTAATATTTCTACAGGCAGGCAAGAAAGGGCCACTTCTTAAAATCCATGGAATTTTTATGTCTAATACCATACTCATACAATAGTCAATATTCACTTAATTGTATTTAATAAATGAATAACAATTAAATGCTATTGGATCTTTTTTTTTTTTTTTTTTGAGTTGGAGTCTCACTCTGCCGCCCAGACTGGAGTGCAGTGGCCGCTCCCGGCCACTGCAGCCTCGACCTGCTGGGCTCCGGCGATCCTTCCGCCTCAGCCTTCTGAGTAGCCAGAATTACGGGCATGCGCTACCACGCCCGGCTGATTTTTTATTTATTGTAGAGATAAGGTCTCGCTGCCCAGGCGGGTCTCGAACCCGCGGGCTCAGGCCATCCACTCACCTCAGCCTCCCAAAGGCGTGGGATTACAGGCTGAGCCACCGAGCCCGGCTCCTACTGGATCTTTTATGTGAGATTTGATCTAAAAGAAAACACGGGGAACAATATAATTTATCAAATATTTTGTTTTATTATAGAGATGTGAGGTACAAGTCAGGATTAGCTACACAAGAAGGCTGCATGCAGGTGAAGTTTGGGCCTCTAACTGGCCCTCACTTCCCCTGGTTTAGGACCAGATACCCTTTCTGATGCTATGTGCCCTCCCATCCCCTGGCAGTGTCCATCGACGGCTGATCCCTCCCTTGAGCTAATGTGATTAATGTTTGGGTCCCTCTTATGAGTGAGAACATTCGGTATTCAGTTCTTTGTAGAAATCTGAGTTTTTTGGCAGGAAAATGTGTTGTAACAGAAAAAACATATATGACAATTAAAGATATATATGTATATATGTTTGGCAGTTAGATGTATGCATTTGGCAATTAAACATAAATATATTGGCCATTAGGATAAGTACAAATAGTTTGGATTTTCAAGCATCAGCTCTTTGAAGCAATAGAATGCCTTAGAATGTTCACCCTATTACATACCCTGGCAAATAAACATAAAGGCAACTATTTAAGAATGAACATCAGGGCCTATGCTGAGTAGAAAGCATGGCATTCTAGGATTACAATTATAATTCTACTTCTACAAAACTGAACCGTAGAGCATTGTTAGCCCTAAGTGCCTTTCCCTTGGAGGTTATATAAAAGAATGACGGTATATTGAATGACCTTTAATTATTCAGTTTCCTTCTAAGGATAGTGATCTGTATTCTAGCTCCAACTGTGGGTCAGAGACTAAATAAGAGAAACTCAGAGAATAGCAGCCAAGGAACAAATAAATGGAAAAACACAAGCACCTGATCTGTTTCCTTCAGACAATTCCTTTCACTCTTCAGGGCCTATATATAGTCATCTCTCCCACCCCCTATTGAAATAAACAAGTCTGATAACACCAGATGTGAATGGAAAATTTGAATTTTAAATCTCAAAGAGCTCTTAACACTTCAGGTAAGAAGCAGGCAGCAACCGAGGAGCGGAGTATCACCTTCCGAAAACATAGGCGCCCTCCCACACCACAGACTTTGGGCCTTGGCAACAGGAGGTGGCTGCCTCTACTGCAGCTTTCAAGACAGTGCAGAAACGCATGTGGTAGCTCTCACAGCAGCCTGACACAGTGGACACTGTACTGGGACCTGGTTCTCCCACAAGTGCCTGGCGGATTCTCCATTCTCCCCAGGCTCTGGAAGGTGTGAGCTGCAGGAACAACCAAGTAAAAACAACACCTTAATGGAACAATGGGGTGTCAACAGCAATCCAACATACAACACCGGCACAAGAGACCCTGCATACAGGGAGGTTTGTTGGGAGGGTGGTTGTATGCCCTGGTTGCATGTGCTCAACTTCTCATGCTGCCATTGACACCAGAGAGGATTCTACCCCACCCACCCCAAAACAAGAAGGCAGTCTTTAAAGTGTGAGATGCTGCAGGAGATGGTGTTTCTAAGACCTCAGGCAGATGGCAAAGAAAGACAAGTTTGTAACTTATGGAGAGGCTGTGCTGGAACAATGTTTTCAAGTTCAATCTAAGGTCAATAGAGTTTGCTAGATATGAGAAACATGGAAATAAATGTTCTTTCTCTTTTCCAAGTGATTGAGGAAAATATTCACTCTGAGAAAGCACTTCCTTATGCTTCTCAAGATGAAAAGAAGGTTTCTATTTATGTAGTATCCAAATGTCCTGGTGAGAAGCAAAACTTATTTGTCAAACACACTGAACCTACCCACCCATATTGACTCATCCACAGTCTCAAATGTGCTCTGCAATCCAGAATCTTTAAAAAGGAAAATCAGATATTTTGTTGGTGTTTTTTTCCCAGATAGGTTACTTATTATGACTTTTGTAGCTTTGCATATTTTTTCTACTTCAATATGTTGCTTTTAAAGGCTTTTTGGTTTATTGCTAATTTCCCCCCTTTTCAGGCTCAGTCATACAATATGGTATGTGTGCTGGCTTGTAATTTTGGAGCTGAATTTATGGGTCTACTATAGTTCAAATGATATTCTATTTTTGCTTGTTTTATTTTTGCCTAGACTTGATATGTTTTATGAGGTTCTTTCCTATAGTGCTGGCATTCATATCTGGCATAACCAAAATTCTGTCTCCTCTTTAATATTCCTTCAAAATTTTAAACCTAAGTATTTTCTTTTCCTTTGTGTGATGTTGGAGCTTGTTGTGATTTTTTTTTTTTTTTTAATATCTGGAAACATTTCCTTCCACATCAGAAACTCAAGTTTGTAAGAAGTCCCTTTGGGGATCTTTAAATGTGTATTTGGAGGGCAGAAGGGGAGACAGCCAACACTGGACCTCCTGTCCATGGAGTCCCTCTGTACAGCTTCAGTGACGGGATAAGGTTGGAGTGGAGAAGCAGGCTTTGATTCTCCACCCCCACCATACAGATCCCTTACCTGCCTGATTCCCTTTTTCTGCTCTAGTGAGGCACCGTATCCCTGCTCCCCTTGGGAAAGAGACTGCTCTTTTCTGGGGTTCCCACTTTCCTGTAAGAATGAGACAGCCGCGAGTCCTGGGAGACCTTGTACCGGCTGACTTGACCTTCCAGGGAAAATGTGAAAACAAAAAACAATATCATAAAGAGGTTTGAGTGAACACTCGGGCAGCTCAGAAAGAGGGGTGCCTGCTTTAGTCCATGGAATAAACTTCTTCACACACCACCCCACCCAAAGGAAGCCATAAAAACCATAATAGTTCCTCAGGAGACCCTAGATCTAGCCTGGCCCTGCCTCTAACTAGCTATATGGCTTTCCACAAGTAACTTCCCCAGACTAATTTTCAGATAAGTTGGAGGTGAAAGGTACAAGGGAAATTTCAGCTCAATTCCTGCTCTTTCCAATGTGGAAACTGAAGGTTGGAGCCTTTGGATGACGTGCTAAGGTCATGGTTGGGTAGAGGTGGGTCACATGACTTGCTAAAAAAATTCTTTTTTTTTTTTCTTCACCATGTCATACAGTTTCTTCCTCCAGTAACACTTGGCAGGGAGGAGAGGGAGAGAGGAGGGTTGGCAGCTTGGAGAGGGAGAGGAGGACTACTGCTTCTGGAGTGGGGAAGCCTGCCCAGAGCAGAGGCTGCTCATACTGCATCCCTCCTCCCCTTATCCCTTCCTCTTCCCTCTCCCTCTCCCTTCCACCTTTTGTCCACTCCCCATGACTGTTTTCTTTGCCATCTCCAATTTCTTGTCTATTCTTTATGATTCTGAGTTTGAAAATACCTTATTGGGGTTATAGTTTATTTTGCATAGCTTATTTCCTTTAGAGGAAAAGTACTAGAGATAACCAACTGGTAAATAGAAATTATGAGCCTTTAAAAAGAAAGCATTTCTTAAAAAAAAAATTAGAGAGATGCAATTATGGGGGGAAAAAGATTTTGTTTTGTTTTGGGTTTCAGAGTTTTGACCATTTCTATAGAAGAGTGCTAGGAAGAAAAGTTAGGAAGCTTGCTTCTGGAAAACGCAGCATTCTAATTCAAGTGTTGTCTGAGAAGAAGATAAAGCATAGGGTACTCATTGTACTAATGTGAAAAAGATGAATGACACCTAAATGGGTTTTCTTTGCATCACAGACCATGGTTAAGTGTTTTACATGCATTTGTCACTGCTATTAATGTAATCGCATAAAACTTTCTCTTGTTCTCAAGTGCTTTTAAAGTGAGCTATTTGAGCTTTTCATTCTGCAGGTTTTCCTTCTCTTTCAAAATTAGCAAAGGTAATATGTAAGCCTTGAAACTTTTTTTTAATGTAAGAGCTGAAGTAAAGAAAAGAATATGGTCGTCATTCGGGTGAACTGAGAACAGCGGCATATCTTTCATGGGCTGTTGCCCATAATTGTAATAAAAATATCCTGAGAGGATCATAAAGGATGTTGCAAGTGTTTTCTGTATTATATAATATTAATGCCAGATCATCTACACAGGCCTTCCACACAAGTGTTCTCCTCCTGCTGTGTTTTCCCTCTGACTCAGGAACTCCCAGCTACCTCGAGGAGAGACTCCAAGTTCCCACTGTGCCCCACTCAGCAGGTAAACCTTGGGATGAGACAGGGTAGTCATGGATTTTGCTATGGCGCAGGTTTCTGGAGCCCACAGAGCTCTAAATAGGCTGGGCTCTTTGCAGGCTGGTGAACAGCTCCAATTCAGCCCTTGGGTGGTACCCACCCTCATTCTTGAGAGTGGAGGGGGACTCTGCCTCCTTTCTTCCTTCAACCAGAAAGGCGTGATTTGAAGCTTGGCTCCACCATTTCCTGGCACCGTGACCTTGGACAAATTATTTAATCTTTCTAAGCCTCAATGCCTCATATAATAGCCACCTTCCAGGGCTCCCTTGAGATAATGCATAGAAAGCACCTGGCCAAGGGGCTGGCACACCAAATGCACTTATTGATATATGTTCATTCTGTCTGCCACCCTGTTACCCAATGCTTACGTGGCATAGCTGGATTTCTGCCTCAGTGAAACTCTGCTTATCTTTATGAAACAGAAAGGCCTGTGGATAGAAGTTCCCCTCTTGACCAGACCTGCTGAAACCAATAGGATCCAAGATGGCAGCGCACTTGACCTCTGAAGGACCTCTAACCTCATTCTAATATGCTATCCAAATGACACACACCTAGGCAACTATGACAGGAAATGTAAGGCCAAAAAAGGAAGAGAAAAGAGGTGTGATCCGAATTCTGGGAAATCTCCACCCATTCCCAGAAAATACATGAATGTTCCTCCTCTAGCTTTTAATGTTCAACCCCTTGATTAAAGAAACCCTATATTTTAACTGTCTCACCTTCCACTTGGTGAAAAGTTGATTGTGAACCATGTTTTTGCTTTTCCATTTTATGGCCATAGAGGTGGAGCCTGCACTGCTTGAACCCTCACTTTGGTTTCACATATTGACTTCGCCACATCTGACGGGAAAGAACCCCATTGTTTGGGGTAAAACAGACTTTGTTGGTTGCAACCCTACTGAAGGGCTATGAAGTTACCAAAAGTATCCTTGAAAGCCCCTAAGACTTTCTTACTCATTATAATTGAGAAGCAAGCTCATTTTTGTTTTAAATGAATAGACTATTTTTAGAACAGTTTAAGATTTACAGAAAAATTGAGCAGAAAGTACAGAGAGCTCTCACATGTTCCCTGACCTACTACACCCCCATCTAATGTTTTTCCTACTATTAATATTTTGCATTAGTGAAAGGACATAATATGGAATCAACCAATATACCCAATGAGCAGCCATTTTAACACTGCCTAGTTGTCATGTTTTTCTAGCAATTTACTTTATCTTACCTTCTAATCACTAGCCAAGGACAGAACCAGTTTTTCGGAGGTAGCTATTGATAATTGTTCTACAACCCCTTCTCCAGCTTGTTTTGTACTAATTAGCTTTTCTATTTCAAATATTTGCCTCCATTCATAAGATCCAAGTTAACCTAATCAGCCTTTTGTGACCTTCTTGATACAGACAGACCCCACCACCATGGCAGCAGTCATGTGACTAACCCACCCATCTGCCTGCTGTCCATCACCTGATGTCAGTACCTGTGTTTACCTCCCCTTCTGTGATGATGTGGAACAGACTACCACCCAATAACCTTAACAACCTGCCCCATCAAGGGGAAAGTTTAAAAAGATTTGACTTTGAGCAGCCATTTGCCATTGCCTTGTTAAACTCTGGTGTGTCCACGTGGCTTTTGGAACTATGGCCACCATGTTTGCTAGCATTGACTCCCTTCCTTACCTCGGGGAGGTGAATCTCTCACTCTAATTTACTTTCTAAATAAACTGTATTTTCTAATGTAACTTCTGTGCAATTCTTTGCATCTTTTGTGCAGCACCAGATTGCAAACCAGACCCCCCAGCAGGTCTGACCTAACGACTAGTGTGGTATATTTGCTACAATAGATGAGCCAGTATTGGTATGTTATTCTGTTTTTTTTTTTTTTTTTTG
>NW_007246149.1:1267454-1288184 GCF_000164805.1 Carlito syrichta | reverse complement strand
CAAACCCGCAGGCTCAGGCCATCCACTCACCTCAGCCTCCCAAAGGCGTGGGATTACAGGCTGAGCCACCGAGCCCGGCTGGTATGTTATTCTTAACTGAAGTCCATAGATTACATTAGAGTTCACTGTTTTGATTTTACATTCTATGGATTTTGACTAACATATGCAGAAATACATTATATGCAAGGTAGCTTCACTGCTGTAACAATCCCTCGGCTGTGACTACTCATCCCCTTTCCCTCAGCCAGAATATCTGGCGACCTCCAAACTTTTACTGTCGCCTAAGTTTTGCCATTTCCAGAATATCGTAGAGCTAGAATAACACAGTATGCAAGCTCTTCAGATTTGGCTTCTTTCACCTAGTTCTATACATTTATTTCCTCCATGTCTTTTTGTGACTTGGTTGATCATTTCTTTTTACCACTGGATAATATTCCATTGTCCAGAGGTATCACAGATTGTCTATCCATTCATATATTAAAGGACATCTTGACTATTTCCAAGTTTTGGCAAAAAATGGAATTTGTTATCAATATTTCATAACAAAGAAAAATGTGCAGGCTTTTGTGTGAACATGTTTTTAATTCATTTGGGTAAATACTAAAGAGCAAAATTGCTGAATGGGATGGTATGAGAATGTTTAATTTTCTAAGAAGCTGCTAAACTGTCTTCCAAAGTGACTACCATTTTTGCATTCTCACCAGCATTTTTTAAATACTTAAAAATTCTTTGGATGAAAGGGCCCATTTCTATTAGTAGTCACAAACATTTGCAAGTCTCTGTATTTTGTTTGCATCCAAAACTCAGGGTTATTTGAATTTCTAAAAGACTCAGAAATTTCATTCCAAGAGCTCCCTACATCTGAAAGCTATTTCTTCCTATTATAAAGAGTATAATGGCCCATGTGGGAAGAAAATTATTATAGGCATGATAAGGTCAAACATTTATTAAAAGAGCACATTTTTAGATAAGTTTTATTTTAAAACAGTTGAAATCCAACATACAACAAAAAAAAGGGATCATTCACAAAATGTGGGAACCATAAAACCAATGAAGAAAAAAATATTTAAAATGAAATGATGCTGTGATTGGATCAATCTGAGGCTAAATCAAAAAGTAAAAGCAAATAGATGCCATTTACATAGCTAACATTATCATTTGCCTAGTTAGGTTATTTTAAGGTGGGATGTTTACATGTTCACTGTTAAATTTAACTGTGACCCTTGGCCAAAAGTAGATCATAGGAAATGTCTAATTTTTCAAAACCTTCTCATGAGACAGGTTAAAATAAGTCGAGTCAGAAAGGAAGGGAGAGGGGAGTTGAGTAGTGACTACCTGAGAGCTTAAGTCTTGAAAAGAAAGCAGTGTCTGGGAGATTTCTCCACAAGTTTGCCTAGAGTTGATAAACTGTAGAGTAATAGTTTTGCCTATAGTTAGATGGCTACTCATATGAAACTTTGACCGAAGAAATTCCAGCTTATGGCTGGTCAAGCAAGAACCAGGCAAGCCTTTTGATGAATGTCCAGTTAGTCAAGAGGTCTATAATTTCGGAAGAGTAATGAATTGAGGTTTTAAAAAATGGTCACATACCCTCTGAGTCAGACAGCAAGTATGTCTATTTTCTGTGGTTGTGAAACCAAATGTATTGAGGTAGGACTGGGGAAAGGAGCCAATAAAATGCCAGTGGATAAAGTGACCAGTACTAGGGCCAGACTCCAGAAAAGAGAAAAAAAGCCTGAGAGGTGGAGGGTCTCAGGGTGACAAGAGTGAATGAGTAGGTGTGGCTATTACCTTGACAGAAAAAATTGCCCGGAGAGTTTAGCTTCTCTGCTGGTCTTCCATCTGTCCCTCTTTGGGTGATAGTCTTGCCTGCTCCCCACTGGCTTCTCCTAACTTGACAAGTCGCCCAAAGGCTCTTTCAACTGGGAGATGATCACAACTGGGGGAAGACTGGTGGTCTGCAAGTTTAAGCCAAAACTGGTTTGACAGAGCAAAACATATGGGGGCAAAGAGAAACATAGGGTAAATATCCAAAAAATACTACATTTGAAAAGGCAGAGATAGGGAAACAGGGGAAAAAAAATAAAACAAAACAAGAAAATTGCCTGAAAATCTGTTCTACCTAATCAATGATTAAAACAAAATAACTTGATATTTTCCATATATATGCAGTCTCAAAAGTATTGCTAATAAAGGTAGAATTGCACATTCTTTTTTTTTTTCTTCTTGAGTGGGAGTCTCAGTCTGTTGCCCAGGCTGGAGTGCAGTGGCACACTCATAGCCACCCCAGCATCGAACTGCTAGGCTCCAGCAATCCTTCCGCCTCAGTCTTCCAAGTAGCTGCAACTACAGGTGCAGGCTACCACACCCAGCTAATTTTTTATTTATTGTAGAGACGAGGTCTCTCCAAGTTGTCAGGGCTGGTCTTGAACCCGCAATCAGGCAATCTACTCATCTCGGTCTCCCAAAGTGCTGGGATTACAGACTGAGCCACCAAGCTGGGCCGAATTGTACATTCTTAACCCCTGTCCACTTGAGATACTGTGTCCAGCGACAGGAAGAGAATAAAAATCATGCCGGCTGGGTCCGCTCCCAGTTTTGGAACTTGGCAGGTTTTTCAGTTTCACTCAAGTTCTCAGGTCAAAGGAATCAAGTAGAAGAGGTATCCATGTAAACATGCTTGTTTTTCTGTGAGAAATAAACCTACTTCAGTTATTTATTTTAGATTTGCAAAAAATGTTCTCATCCCCGTAGCTTCAGGGCATGTGACAATATAAAAATTGAGACTCATTAGAGAAAATGTCTATGTATTTCAGTCTTATACCATAGCTTCCTCCTGGTGTTCTGAAAATACTAAGAATTTTTATAACTGTAGTTTGTGTTATTCCCTAAATGTCAATGAATTTAGAAATGTCTTAGGATACATCCATCATTTAAGAATTGTCTTGTTAGAAATAGGACGAATTTTTTTAATAACACACTGTGGATCATAACATAGAATCTAAAAAGTTTCCCCTCTGTGCTTTTAAAGAAAACACCTTTTCAAAGGCGATAATGTCTTATTTTTTCCATAGTTTTGGTGTTTTCTCTGCAAGTATGTGCTCTTTCAAAAATGTGCATCGTTTCCTGCATTCACTGATGAGATAGACCTGAGAAATCTAAACCAAGGCTCTGGACTCATAAGAGAACTGCCCCTCGCTTTGCTTCAGTTAGAAGGAAGAACCTCTGTGGTTAGTCACCCAGATACATTATGCATAAAAGAATTTGCATTAGAACTCTGATGCTGCTTCTCTTTGAGAAATGGAAATCTATGCGTGAAGTAATCCATCACAGATAAAGGCTAGGCAGTTCACATTTTGGCCTTTCCAGATAGCATCACTATCTTATTTTCTTTAAGTCAATAGTTTTCAAATATTTGCTTCTAGTATTATAATATTGGAATTTTGATGACTCATTCAGGATGTGCTGGAGACAGTTCACATATTTATGGGGTACCTGTGCTATGCAATTTGTAGTACTAGGGATATTTAAAGTAAATTAGTAAAATAGGAAGTAAAATATTGTATTCTTTTGTCAAATAATTCATAGCGTGTTGGAGAAAAAATATGCAAACAAAGCAATTTAAGAATGAACGCAATACAACAGCTAAAGACATGTAAAATAATTTAGTATGTTCTCAGTAATACAAGAAATAGAATTAAGAGGAGATAAGAATGGGATGGGTTAAGTTGTGATGTCTAGAATACTTGGGTTTTGGCCTAGATTTTGATGGTTAGGTAGAAAAGGGGAGGTATTCCAGGTGAAAGCAAAGACATGTTAATGCAGGGAGGACATCTAGCAAGCCTGGGACATGAATCCCCTGTGCACGGGCATGATATGAACAGGAAAATGGACACCACTAAAGTCTACTTGAAACACATTTGAAATTATGTTTCAGGATTAACTTTTCTTCCTGTATTAGTTAAGACTGTGAGATTCAAATAATATAAATCAACTTGAGAGAGTTAAAGATTTTTTTGTAAAAGAGGATTTATTATATGGTACTAGGAAGCCCATAGAACCCTGAAATTCCCTCTCTCTCTCTCTGTCTCTCTCTCTCTCTCTCTCTCTCTCTCTCTCTCACACACACACACACACACACACACACACACACACACACACACACACACACACAAATTTTGGGGATTCACTTTAGCAGAACAGTCATTCACCAGAAACAGTAGTTGTAGGAGACCTCCTCAAGGCCCCGCATCAAGGTTTTTTTGTTTTTCCGTCTCTGCTTCTCTGTTTGCATATATTTCTTTGTCTTTCTCCCCTTAGTCTTTCCAGGCTACTTTCTCAGCTCCCTGATCTATATGGCAGAACTCATGGCCCACATGTTCATATCTCCTTCTACCAGTGCAGACTGACATTGGAGTCTCTTGAAAATTTGCCAAGAAAGGGACTCTGCTAGGCCTAACTGATTTCAGGTGCTACCCCTGGACTAAGGCTAGAGTCTGCTGGGCATTTCCACAATGAATAAAGGTGACTATTAGAAACCTGCCCTGTGACTGGTAATGAGGGTAATGGACAAATCCCAGAGAAGGAGATCACAAATAATTCAAAGTGTCTACTATACTTGTGTACCTAAATTCTCACCTTAATTCTACTGGATTAATACTTATGGCAGTTATGGAATATATTAGGAATTGGGTTATTCTAATAAGTTATTAGGAAGACAGTCCTCAGTTTGAGGATAGCATGTCCTGCGGCCTCAGTCCTGGCAGTAAGGCAGGATTATGGTAGCCTGAACTATGGAATTGGGGAAGAGGGGTGGAGGCTTTGAGTAAGGGGTGAGACTTTTCATAGTGGGGCTCCTTGGTCATCTTCTACTGCCTTTACTGAATAACAGACTTACCACCTGCTCAAGCCAAGTAGTCTTAAATCAAGTTGATTAAAAAAATAGATCCTAGATATAAGACTGAAAGTAAGATCCACCCTCTGAAATAAATTAAAAAGTCCTTATTAGATAAGATCCAGAGACTTTAAATGTTCCACTCATAGACATTTTATTATGGAACTGTTCTTGATTTACAGTAGAAACCATCCTTTCAAAAAGGAGAATGAAAGTGAAATATGATTCCTCATTCTCATAAATCTTTTTGTTGGCATGTCCACTATTATTTAAAATTTTTATAGACCTTACTAAGATTTTTGGACCAAGTTGACATAGTTACATGCAAGTGTCTTTTCTCCACATGTTACATCTTGTCAATGAACACTACATGAATTTATCAATGTGCCTGTAAGGCCATAGGAGAGGTACTGAAATATTTAGAATGGTAGCTATCAATACAGTCAACCCCAGACAAAACTGGAGTCTAGAAATCAAGCTGGCAATGAATGACAATGAATAGAGTTCATACACCCCGAGTGACCTGCTCCACGTTCAGCATGGACTCAACTGACCCATACATAGCTTCTCTTGACTCCATACATAAAGGTCACTGATGTCCCCAAACACTAGGAGATCTTAGTACTGATGAGTGGTTCTTTCGCACTGGGATCTATATTGAGTTAGTGTCATTCATACCAGATTAAAAAAAAAACTCAGCCTCAAGATATTATTTAATTCTTCTCATGACAGAGAACATTAGGATTTAACATTGCTTGTTCCTCCTATGAAAGAGAAACAAAATAATACAATACCATGATAGAGGTTTGTTGCTTTATTTCAACAAAGGTGATCCCGCTGGGCTCGGTGGCTCAGCCTGTAATTGCGCACCTTTGGGAGGCTGAGGAGAGTGGATTGCCTGGGCCCGTGGGTTCAAGACCAGCCTGGGCAGCGAGACCTCATCTCCACAATAAATAAAAAAATCAGCCGGGCGCGGTAGCGCGCGCCTGTAATTCCGGCTACTTGGAAGGCTGAGGCGGAAGGATTGCCGGAGCCCAGCAGGCGAGGCTGTGGTGGCTGGGAGCGGCCACTGCACTCCAGTCTGGGCGACAGAGTGAGACTCCAACTCAAAAAAAAAAAACCAAAAAAAAACCAAAAAAAAAAACAAAGGTGATCCCATGAAAAAGGAGGCACTCACTTAATAGACTGTGGGGAAAAATATGTGGGATATTATTTTACACAGGCCAATTAGAAAACAAAACAAAAAAACTCTTACTACATCCGAACATGGAACTTATCCTTCAACATCTTCCCTAGTGTGTTCAAAGTGAATTAGGTTAATTTCCAGTTATGTGTCCCAACACCTGATAAGGAGTTGGGCTTGGATGCTACTCAGGAGGGTGAGACTGACTTGGGATTGTGCTCTGTGCTGGCTGGGGTATAAAAGGAGCAGTTCCCAAAGCTACATCTTACACTAGAAGTTCTCCAGGACTATGTGAAACTAAGAAGGAAAGCAAAGGGAAGTTGAGGTTTCCAATGAAAATAGGCTAGCCTGTGCACCAAGCTGAAGGAATGAAGGTAGGTAGCAAGGTTGTGGCCTCGAGGAAGCAGAGGGTACATGTAAGGAGCAAGCTCTAAAATGTAGACTCCATGGAGGATGAAACCCATCACTGTGGTTGCCACTGTAGCCCCAGGGCCTAGAATACTGTCTGGTGCATTGTAGAGGCTCAGTTAATATTTGTTGAATAATAAGTGGTTGACTGAATAAATTAATGACTCAAAGGTCAATTTGTACGACTCGGGACATAAACCTGATGTCTCTTTCATGTCAACTTGAATGTATACTGCATAAAATTGCTTTTGAAATTATCTGACTGCATCAGATTGGAAATATGCTCCTAAAAGGGGTAAAGATGAAGCTATGGTGGCCAAAAAGACTTTCCCTTCACATTTCATTATAACAGCATCTCCATTATTATCCCAGTAATTGAATTCTCATTAAGCGTAGAATCTGTCTCCAACCTTTTTCCCTGCTGCTTGGATGTACTGTTGTCTCCTTTTTATTAAGAAAAATGTCAAGCCGGGCTTGGTGGCTCAGCCTGTAATCCCGCGCCTTTGGGCGGCTGAGGTGAGTGGATTGCCTGAGCCCGCGGGTTCGAGACCTGCCTGGGCAGCGAGACCTCATCTCTACCATAAATCAAAAAATCAGCTGGGCGTGGTAGTGCATGCCTGTAATTCCGGCTACTCGGAAGGCTGAGGTGGAAGGATCGCCGGAGCCCAGCAGGTCGAGGCTGCGGTGGCCGGGAGCGGCCACTGCACTCCAGTCTGGGCGACAGAGTGAGACCCCAACTCAAAAAAAAAAAAAAAAAATGTCAGAGATAATACCAAGTAAAACTGAATGTGTAATATTATTATTATAACATATATGCCTTTCCACTAAAGATATTTCCTAAAGTATACTATCTTCCACTAACTATTTTCTAGACTTGGAAAAGACCATATTGGTGGGACCAGACTTCCCCTCCCTGCCTCCTCCATCTCCCCACCGAGCTTTTGAGTTGCTTCTCTTACCCAACCTGTTAGTTCAAGGTCATGTTCTTCGTGTATGTACCACCCCAACTAAGCTGACCTTCTCTCTTGTCTCCATCTGTGCCTTTTATTTACTAGATTTGGGGTTATGTTTATCCCCATATCTGGATACTTTCTGCCTTTTCTATGAGTTATTACTTTCACTTTTCAAGCTCCAGTTTAAGTGCAGTGCTTTCTAAATCTTTTTTCCCAATTTTATTCCCAATTTCTGTTGCATTTATAATTTTTTAGGTATTTCACATAGGTTCTTTCATGATAGACATTGATAAATATTTGTTGATTTGTTTTTCTTTCCAGCTGTGATTTTGTGCATTGCATTTATTTTCTTAGTTCTATTTAAAGGCAACTGTAGTCTAAAACACTAGATGGAATGCCAGGAATAGGTGATGTACCACACATTTTAATGAGCACATTATGCAACACAATTTTCCACTTATTTCTAAAGTAGGAGCATATGAACATGATCTGTGGCCAATGAGATTTGTTCATTGCAATGTAGAAAATTATTTCTAATGTTCATAAGTCCTGTATTTTTTTCTGATTTCTCTTTCTGCTGAAGTATTAGACTGTTAGTCACAGCAGGTCAGGACTACAAGTCTTTGCTTTGAGTTTGTGAACTTTACAGTGACTTTTTCTGAGGCAACATCTGGCTATAAGGACTTCACAGACAGCTGCCGGGGATGCTGTGCAAGTGACAGCAGGTTATCGTGAGTTCACACTGCTGTAGGGCTCTGTTTGTACTGTGATATCCTCTTCTATGATTTGTCTCCAACCCTTCGTTGTCCTTCTGATAGGCTCTAAGGCATTCCTCTAATGATGCTGGGCTTATAATTAGAAAGCACTTTCTGTGCCAGATGTGGTCCTATGCCAAAAACGTAACATTCATAGCACCTCTTGGATAAAAAATATAATGAACAGTTATAACATAATGTATTGAAAATGTACACTCCTGGTTTGTGGTTATGGCAGAATAGCATACACCCGAATAATCCTCCTGCTGTTACCAATGATAAACTCTGGACAAGATATGAAACTCAACTGCTTGAGCAAACCAAAGGCAGGCAGAAAAGGAAGGGGGCGTGATCCTTGAAAAAAAGGAAACAAACTGAGTGAGGTACATCTTTTTCTTGCTTTTCTTTTAGGGCAATCCTCGGTCCACGCAGTGTGAAAGGTCCAGAGTTCTGCCAGAGTAGAAATCATTCTGTGCTGAGAAGCTGCCAGAGTACCTGAAAACTGAGGAAAGAAATTCTGCAAATTTTAGTCACCAATGGGAGCAGATCCTCAAATCCGCACAGAAACTACCTTTGGATTCTTAGCTACATTCTGAAGCGCACAATTGAGGAGAAAGAATACAAAGTCTTCAGCAGAAATCAAGTGCATGAAACCTGAAAGAGGGCAGCAGAGATCTCAAAATCAGCCCGGTTTTGGGGAGACAGAATTAGAATTCAAGTGTTACCAAGTTAACAGGGCATGGTGAACATCTCAGACTTCCCATTAACACCCCAGAAGTGTCACACCTTAGAAATAAGAATCATATTCCAGAACAAAACTCAAAACTGAGATAGAACCACCCTAGCAAAGCCCAAAACTAAAACCAAATACTGACAGGATCAAGGAATCGGCCAGTGACATAACTGTTTGCTAAAAATAAAGCCTCGTTGCTCTTCAGAGGAAACTGCAGAATATGAAGAAAACCAAAAAACCTCGGAATTCGTTTACCAAAAAATTGTGTATTTTATTCTTACATGTTTAAACTTCAGTTGCCTTCAGGTACTCTCCATTTGATGCAAACACCTGTCGAGATGCTTTTTCCACTGCTCAAAACAGTTTTTGCACTGGTCAATTTTAGTGCTTCTGCCTTTTTGTTTCTGTTTCACCTCTTCCACATTGGCATAGCGTTTCTCTTTAAGGACTTTTTTCATCAAGGAAACAAAAAATATTGTTCAGGGTGAGATCAGGTGTATAGATAGGGAGGGTGGGGCATAGGGATCATACTGTTTGAGGTCAAAAACTGCCGAACATTCAGTGCATTATGAGCAGTTGCATTGTCATAGAGAACCAGTCATCTGTTTGCCATAAAAAAAATTCACTGAAGATGGATGCAGCTTCTCACAACAACACTAGCTGGTACCTGATGCCGCTGAGTTCCTAGAACGCTTACCTAGTGGGAGCCCACCCTTCAAAAGATACTTCTGGGATTTTGTGGGTCCCCCCCTTTGTATGGACACTATAATGTATCATCATGAACAATACCTAGTGTCAATTTCTTTTAAAAAATTATTAAACATGGAACAACAAAAGCAAAAAGAAAAATGTGACCTATAATTAAAAAGATTAATCCGTAAAATTCGACCCACCTCTCTCAGGTAAAATTGGTGATCATGGGCTTTAAAATAACTACAGTAAATATATTAAAAGATCAGAAAAAGAGATGAAGAAACAGGTAATTTCAGGAGGGCTATAGAAACTCTAAAAAAAGAAGCAAATGTTATACTTAGAAATTAAAATTACAGTATCTGAAGTTTAAAAAGCATTGTGATCAACAGCAGATTAAGCAATGCAAAATAAAGCATCAGTAACCTTGAAGACAGATCAATAGAAATTACTAAAACTGAGACACAGAGAGCAAAAAGATTGAAATGAATTGAACAAAACTTTAATAAATTATATGACAGAATCAAGTAGTCAAACATACATGTCTTAAAGTCCCAGAAGAAGAGAAGAGAGAGATAAGAGAGAAAAAATATGTATTTGGAAGAACTATTGGGCAAAATTTTTTCCAAATTTGATGAAAAACATTACCACAGAGCATAACAAAACTCAAATAGAATCGATTACAACCCAGGTACATTCACTGAAAACCAAAGATAAAGTCTTATAAGCAGCCTGGGGGTAGGGTGTGGGAAAACATATTGTATATGAAGGAACAAAAAAGAATACTTTTGAATACTTAGCATAAACAAAGGTTGCTGGAAAGTAATGGAATGACATCACCAAAATGCTGAAATTAAGGGGGGAAACCTGTAAGCTTAGAATTCTATATTCAGTAAAAATATCCTTCAAAAGTAAAGCCATAATAGAGAAAATTTCAGGTAAGCAAAAAGTGGAGATATTTTGTTGTCAGCAAATTCATCCCATAAGAAATGCTAAAGGAGTGAGTATTTCAGGAAGAGAAATAATACCATCTGGAAAATTAGGATTACAGGATGGAATGAAGGATACATGAAATATAAATATGTGGACAAACTGAAAATTTTATTTTTTCTTATATTCTAATTATCTAGTGAACATTTGATTGTACAAGGCAAAAATAACTATTTGAGGTTATGATTTAGTGAAAGCTTTCTTTATATTAGGCAGAGTTGAAATGTTTTTACAAATATTAATTCATATACTACCACAATAACACAAGATGCAGCACTCTGCAAGAGCATGCCCAAGGTCACAATTAGCAGGCAATTAAGAATGTCATGGTTAAAACATGGGTTCTGAAATTAAGTAGAACTAGATTCAAATCCTGTCTTTCCACTTATCAGCTGAATATCCCTGGCAAATTTACTTAATGCTTTAAGCATCAGTTTTCTTGTCTAAAAAATATGTATAATAATCTCTTTTACATTGTGAAAGTCAAATGAACTAATTTATGTAAAGAAAATTATCCCAAAGCTGGGCACCTAGTAAACTCTCCACAAATGTTAGCCATTATTATTATATGATCTGGAATTGGAACTCAGTATTGTTTGGCTATAAGGCTAATCATCAAATGTAACCAGTGCACCATACTATCTTTCCCTCTCAGATGGCAACTCTAAGTAAGAGAAAATGTGAGAGAAAACACAAAGACAATCTCCTTCTCAAAAGGGAATTGAGAGTATAGAAAACGCAAAAATAACCCTGCCAAGTTAAAGAAGAAAAAAAAATCTGCTACTTTTTTTGATAGAAGACATCTGTTTTGAAAATTCCTAAACTCAGGAGTAGAAATATTTATTTTAAATACCTTTAGACGCTCCAGATTCCATCTCACATGGCCTCTTATGGTTTTGTTACAGCAGCATATTTTCTCTACCAACAAAAACAAACAAGCCATCACCAAAGATGTGCATCTCAGGACATGAGCGATGATATCAAGCATTTGAAATTGTTAGGGCAAAGGTATTTTTCTTGTTCTGGCTAGTTATGTTATGTTATGTTAAAAAAAATTTTTTTAAATCAAATCAATCAATCTGATGACCCAATAAAATTTCTGTTTGTAGTTTGTAAATCAGGTTATTATTGTGTTTTATTTTGGGGTTTTTGAAAAGGGTTATAAGCCACAAGGAAGTTTCATATCTATAAAATGCATATCTCTATGTAGTACTCACTTAATTTTTATTATCTATCTATCTATTTAATTATAGGTGAGTTCTTGCTATGTTGCCTAGGTTGATCTCAAATTCCTGGGCTCAAGCAATCCTCTCACCTCGATCTCCCAAAGTGCTTGGATTACAGGTGTGAGCCACTGCTCCTGGCCTGTTCACTACATTTCAGTAGATGCTACTAAAATTTTGTTTTTGTTTTGCTATCCAAGGGATTTTAAAATGGCTCAATTCCAGGCTCTTAAATGATGAAGCATTAATTAATGTATTCATGTGTTCAATAAAACATTTTAACGAGTCTCTACTATGTGCCAGGTGCTATGTAAGGCATTAGGGTACAAATGCCAAATAACAGAAATCCAGAAATGACAATCTGGGAGAGCAGTCAGAGAAGACACAAGTAATGATATATATTTAAGCCACAGTTTCTGTGGCTTAAAGATCAGGACACAAGAAAGTAGACCATAGAGAAGAATTCTAGTATAACTTCACAGTGAATTGAGTATTAAAGGATCTAGAGAAGTTAATCAGATCTTTGTTCAAAAAATAGTTTAGAAATACTCAGTCTAAACACACCAAGGTTTTTAAGGAGTACAAAAAGGGTAATGTTTTGAAGGTAAACAATGTTCTATTAGGTACTAAAAATGCCATTCTTAAAAGTTTTTTTTTCTTATATTCTAATTATCTAGTGGACATTTGACTGTTCAAGGCAAAAATAGTAACAATTTTGAGGTTATGATTTATTGAGTCCACATTAATTTGTCTTTTCTGTGACCATATTAATTTGCTCTGATATTCTATAAATGAATAAGATAAAAATAAAAATAATATGGATATGCTTAAAGTATATTTTCTGTCTGAATTTCTTCCAATATTTTTTTTTAAGAAGTACATTATAAAGTAGATTTTGGCATCAATTCAGTAACATGCATTTTATAAGAGGAGATTAAATCAAACAACTTTAGATAAATAGAGATAACCTGAATTAACGATGTAGGGTTATTAGTTGATGAACCTGTCATATATTTCTGTTTTTGTTTGGCTTAACTTAGGAGGTACTTTCTGGTTTTACCTTGGCACAAATTATTAAATAGTCTTGTGTGCTATTTATTTACTTTGAATTTATTTCTCACGGAGGACATGGTGCTTAAGAACACAGATGTTTCAGCACAATCCCTGGGAGGTACTATTTAAGTTTAATGTGATTTTGCCTAAAGAATCAACTAAAGTATGAACACCTTGTTTTGACACAGGTTAGTAGATAATATTTACTTGGATTGAAGTAACTGATGATTTGTCATAAAAATACCCATGACGCTTACACCAATCTGTTTAAACTTGTCAACTCTTTGAATCCACACTAATGATGTCAAACTGTATGCTTTGGAGTTTGGGGGCTTTGGTAACGTAGGATAAAATCTAAAGAAAACCATCTTACCACTAGCACATCACTGAATCTTTCCTCAGTGAGTGTGAGTCATTTACCACATAATAGTAATAATAATAATAATAAATGCCACGGATTTTCTAAATGTATTTGAAGAAAAAATAAGAAGGAGTGAGAAAAAAACATCTTGGTAGTCAGTATTGTTGTCCCCCTTAAAGAGGCTGAAAAGCATTCATATTGCTAAATTAATATTACGTGCACCTCTGAATGCTCTCCTTAGTTCATCTTGCTGTGAACAAAACTAGAAAATTCAACAGATAGTAAGTGCCATATAACTCTCTGAATCATCTTGTGTGGAGTATACTTTATGATAAAACCCAAGAAGAATGAGTTATCCTTACCATTTTTTCCCAACTAATGAAGAAAAATAAAGCTACCTCCTGGGACTAGAGTTCAATGGTAGATAACCGTTCACAGAGGTTTGAAGATCTGGTGGATGGACAACAAGTCCAGGCTGCTTATGGTTCACACCTGTGGTTGAGGACACGTGCTGCTTATTTGTTTCTTAGTATGAGTGCAAGTGTCAGACTATAAATTCCAGTGACCTGAGAGATCACATTCCTCTCAGGGCATCTTCTCAACCATTGTCTTTAGCCCTGAAATGGACCCTGTCTACTCCAGGTCAGAGAAGTCTTGCCACCTTCTGTCTCTCCTGCCTGCCCCCAACCCATACTGGGATGGATTTGAAGGTGCGGAAGAGAGCTCTGTCTTGAAATATTCCTACTTCCGTTAAAGCCTAGTGACTTTTGAAGTATGTCTAATCAGTTGTTTCATTTACCATCAAGCCTTACTCTCTCCTTTGGTTGGATGTGTACTAAAGCTGAGATCTTTAAAATACAGGTCCAAATGCCTAGAAAAGTATCAAGCAATTGAGTACATTCTTACAAATCTAATGACTGGTCGGTCTGCAATAGGAAAATGTGGAATAATTTTTACTTGCTCTGAGTATAACTGTCTGATGTTCGGATTTGGCATTTCCTTGCGGGAAACCTATTATGGGGATGTTCTGCCAAGATAGAGGAAGGAGGAAATAAGCACCGCACCCCAGTAAGACTAGATGAAGGTTTTTAAAAACACTTTTAAAAATAGCTTGTCTGATGATAGAATCAATTGACCTTGGGAATATTTCCTAATCTTGCTGCCATGAGGTGTTAGTTTCCAAACTTATGTGACCATCAGTCTGAGAGGAGTCCCATTTCTCTCTTCTAAGATTTCCCAAACTCTGCTCCTAATTCTGCTGTGGGAGGGGGCTAGTTTCCATGTGTCTCACCAAGCTACTTTAAATCAGGATCACAATGACGTAAAGAACACCAGTCCTCCCTTTCCCTTCTGCTCCCTGCCCTAAAACATCTCTCTTATTTGCGCTTCATGATGTTTCTTCAGGACACTATTAGCTCTATGACAAGAAGAGATTGTTCTTTCTGAGGAAGAATCTCTTATCATTTTGAGACAACATGCCAGTTACAATCACAATTACTATTCTCTAAATTGGCAGAAAAGTGATATCCTGAATCTCAACTGATAATGACCTATCTTTTAACATATATAATTTAATAATCCATAAAGAGCAAGAAAAACATCGGTTTCTGAACTTCCCTTTACCAGCTTCCCTTGATTGATACACATATGAACCAAAATTACATTCTGAAATTCTGGAAGGTCTGTGTCATATTCTGTCTGAGTTAGTATAAAAAAATATCATAGGCTAGGCAGTTTATAAACAACAGAAATTTATTTCTCACAGTTGTGGAGACTGTGAATTCCAAGATCAAAACACTGGGAGATTTGGGTCTGGTGAGTGACTATTTCCTGGTTCATAGATGGCGCCAGTTTCCTATGTCCTCACTAGGTGGAAGGGGGACAGTTCTGGCCCCTTCAACCCTTAATAAAGACACTAATCCCATTCATGAGGTCTCTACCCACATGGCCTAATCACCTCTCCAAAGGCCATCTTACCACTTTAGCATATCACTGGATCTTTCCTTAGTGAGCGTGAGTCATTTTTCACCTCCTAATGCTATCACATTATTGATTAGGTCTCAACATGTGAATTTTCAGGGGGGACGCAAACAGTCGGACCAAAGTAGTTTTCAAGAATTGCTTTGAAAATGACTGACAGTGGTGGGAAACTATGGGGGGCGGGGAAGGAGATGGGATTAACGGTAGTAAATATCTGTCTGGGGACGGGGAGACACCTCTTATCAACAAGGGTGCCTGAATGAAGCATATTTGTAGACCTAACCCTTAACTGTACAATATCATAATATCACCCACAATATCATAATAAAAATATTGATTAAAATAAAAAAAGAATTGCTTTGCAGTCTCCTGTTCTCAGATATGAACCTTTATAATGGTTACAGATCTGAAAGTACTAGATGGCTTGAATGAATGCTGGCCACCCAAGGAAGGCACATATCTTTGGGTCAAAATTTGTTACAATTCTCTGTGAACAGAGTCAGAAAAGATAGATTATATAATTTTAAAAAGATAGAAAAAAAGAAGTAGGATGAAGTAGTTAAATATTTCTGTCATGTAAATAGAAATGAAGGTCTGTTTTGTCTATTGGGCGTTGTGTCTTCATACAGTCATCATCATACGGTACCTGTTTCACTTAATGGGGCCCGACCTCTAGGTCAGCAAAAGCCTTTCCTGTAGCGGATTCATGTGTGTATTCACTTAGGAGATGCTTTAAACACACATTCTGTGCGAAGATGTGTGGTTTATCTAAGAGTAGGGAATTACAGAGATGAAGGAACTAAGGTCTTTGTCCCTGGTAAGAACGTAAAGGTCCATATGCATTGTATAGTAACTAATGATAAAATTTCTATCCCAACCCAGTAACAAGTCTGGGCTCCTGCCTCAACTTTCATAGGTTAATCCTTCATAGAAATACATTAATCAGGAAATATTGTTTGGAGGAAGAGTATTATTATATTAATCATCTGGAAGAGGAAATTTATTTTGCATGTGAAATAAGCATGAGCTAATTCAGCTTCTTGTGCATTAGACGTAAGTGCTAAAAATAGTTTAAAAGCAGGATGAACCCAAGAGTTCTAAAAGCTCTAAAGTAGCATAATAATGGATTTATGAAACATTTTTCCCAATAAAATAAATAATACTTGAAATATATTACTTTATTTCTAATATATTACTTTATTTCTACTAACTCTAAGGTAGACAACAGTGATTATGTTATACATTTGTTGGAGATGATTGCTCATGGACAATTTTTTTCTGTAGCTACAAGATCTCACTCTGCTGCCCAGCAGCATGATCATAGTTCACTGTGGCCTGAAATTCCTGGACTCAAGCAATCCTCCCAACTCAGCCTCCTGTCCCAAGTAGCTAGGTCTCTAGGCACACGCCACCATGCCCAGCTAATTTAAAACATTTTTATTTTACTATTATTATTTTTGAGGAGATGGAGTCCTGCTATGTTGCCCAGTCTGCTCTCAAGTGATCCTCTCATCTCAGCCTTCCTAAACGTTGGGATTGCAGGTGTGATGACACTCCACCCAGCCCATGAACAATCTTCATATCAATTTGACAATAGTTTGTACATATGATGTGCCAGGATTATGTTAGGTGTTTCAGGGAATTGACAGATAAATAAAACATAGTCTTTTAGACACAGAACTGGGACAACCATGAGCAAGGATAGCACAAGAAAAGATTACAACAGGAAAAGATACCTCAAAGGAGGAGAATTTTGAAATAAAAACTGAACCTTGGATAAAATTTCTGCAGATGACACGAAAGTCACAGGACCACACGCTTTAGCAAAGTTTTTTTTTTTTTTTTTTTTTTGGTAAACAGTAGAGTTTTATACAAATATAAAGTTTTGCACCTTCAAAGTTATCATTCCAATAAAGACATTCAATTAAACAACTTAAAAATATTTTAACAATGTACAAATACATTTACAACATAATCTGATTAAGACTCCAAAGTTTATAGTACCAACAACTGAATTTACAGAAGACTACAATAGTTTGTAGATTAGTTTACAGTTAAATATACTGCTTTAAGAAATACTACAAATTCATGATTTATAATATTCCCATAATAGCAGAAAGAAAAAAAATAGATTCATAAACTGTCTTTTAGGCAATTATTATGCCAAGTATTTAAATGTTATTCTCATTATGACATAATAATAATGCTTTTTTAGTGATACAAGAAAGAATTTTATTAGTCCAAGGACCAAGAGTTTCCAGGAAGTTGCAAAGTGAAATGTGGCTATCTTTTCCATAAATGTGAGAACAGCAGCAATCTCTGGATATCCCTTAAACATAAACTCTGAAGATTCTACTTCTATTAATGAGCCTTAGGTAAATGACTTCTAACAAAAATAAACAACAATTTTAGAAACTAGTTAACACCACTGACCCGAATTTGGCTTTTACTTGCTTGCACATCTCTAAATTTCACCATGAAGTACATATGAAAAATTAGCAATTATTTCTAACTTATACATATGCCAAAGTACTCTTATCATGAAAGCAAAGCTTATTTCTGAAAATAATCTACAGAAATAATACGTAAACACATGCTTTGAAATAGAATAAGAACGTAATTCTATGTTCTATGGATCAAAATGCAAACATTTCTGTTACATATGTAAATGAACACAAACACTTAATTTGGGACATACTGATACTATATGACTATGTGCAACTTATGTACACCACAAAACAAATTTTGACAATGTTTCTAGTGACAACATACTTTCTAGCCCCAACTACTGGAAAGAAAATAAAATTTTAATATGAAAATTACTTTTCTTTTTTTAAATATAATTCTTAAGTAGAAAAAACAAACCCAGTACTCCTCATTGCAACATGGGCTGTGCTCTTAATGGTTCAGAATCAAGAATCTCTTCAGTTGTTCCCCAGTGTAACAGAACATATAAGCTTTCTCTCTCTATTCAAGAAGTCTGATCATCTCCAGTGTTTTGTTTCAAAAACTGCTTTCCGAGATATGAGGTAGCCATGCTGGTTAAATTCTTTCTGCTGCCCACTTTACACCTGATGTAACCATGTAGGTTGGCACCTTGTAGCACCACACCCATGATAACTACTGCCAACCACTTTACTCTGAAGGAGAAAAGGGCACTAAAGGCAACTATCACCCACAGCACTGGGCAGGCAATAAGTCCCAACCAAAAGATTCTTGCTTCAGCCTCTGAAATGTTTTTATTCTCTTGAGAGGATGCCTTCCTGGATTCAAACACCCAATGGCTCTTTCCATCTTCATCAATGTGATTCCACCAACGCAGGCCAACCATTAGTCTACCTGTGACATTCTTCACTGCCCAAAAGTCACATGACAGCAACAAGATAATTGTCACCATACAGGCAATAAAGCTGCTGCTGAGCAATTCACAGAGAAGATAGACTACAATTGCACTGACTCGAAAGAATAAATGGAAAAATGATGCCACTGGGTGTCTGATTTGGGGTTTTTTTTGTCTATTAGTTGTCTCCTCTTCTGCATCAAACAGTGAAACATCTTCAGTATCATCATTACTGTCCTACTGCAACATGGCGGCCATCTTTAGCAAAGTTTTAAAGACAGGATACCGAAGGGAAAAATTGTTCAGTTTTGCTGGAATTAAGACTTTTTTTTTAGATTGGAAAATATAGTCTACTTAGAAAATAGAAATTGAGAGAGAGAGAGAGAGAGGAGATTCACCTCCCCAAGGTAGGGGAGGGCATTAGAGCTAGGAAACATGGCGACCATAGCTCAAAGAGCCATGTGGACACACTAGCGTTTAACAAAGCAATGGCAAATGGATAGAGAGAGGAGACTCACCTCCCCAAAGTAGGGGAGGGGGCCAAAACTAAGAATCATGGTGGCCATAGCTCAAAGAACACATGACCTGGCCAATGCTTAGTAAAACAATGGCCAGAATTAAGACTTTTTAGAACCTAGGTCTACCTGTAAACATCAAAAAATTTTGCATCCCAAGTAAAATGGTACTTATTGTTATTTTGGTAGTATTTTATAGAAAACAATACACGAGAACCAAGTTATTCTGAATTCACTTTGGAATAATTTTACAGTGATACTTACATGAACTTGAACAACATAGAGAGTAAATGTACGAGGCATATTACTATTCAGTCTACTATTGAGAAATACATGGATTTAAGGAACCATTGGCTTAATAATTTGGTTCTACTGGATAGTGGTCTGTGACTCACTGTTTAGAATTCACTGATATCCAGTAAAACAATAATGGGGGACAGGGCAGGTAGGATATTATCATTTTAGGAGGATGCTGGATGAAGGATTATAAAGTTTCTTTCTTTCTTTCTTTCTTTCTTTTTTTTGTTGGAGTCTCACTCTGTCGCCCAGACTGGGGTACAGTGGCACACTCCTGGCCACCGCAGCCTCTACCTGCTGGGTTCTGGCAATCCTTCTGCCTCAGCCTTCCAAGTAGCCGGAACTAAGTTTTTTTACTAATTTAGAAGAAGGCATTACAAGTACTTGAGCATACAGTGGCATTGATCCAACATGTAATTTAGGAAAACCAGTTCAGTTTGCCATTTGTGCCATGAAGACAGGTTTCTCTCTATCTTAGTCACCATCATCTATACATTGCCTGCCGGAGTGCCTGAACCATAACAGGTGCTCAACAAATAAATACTTGTTCAATAAACAAATGGACAAGTGAATGAAACCAATTACAAAGAGAGAGTTTCTTTTTTTTTTTAATTTTTAATTTTAAAGTTGTAGGGTACAATTCAGGATTAGGTATACAAACGATCATTTATGCTGGTAAACTTTTTGATGAGGTGTGCCAGAGTTTCAAAAAGTACAGGCAGGTTAAAAAAAAAAAAGAAGCAAGTTCTACTCAGAAACCAAAGAGGATGAGAAGAGACACTAAAAACATTCTATTGTGAATAGTAAGGGCTCTGATATGATCTCCACATGGACCCTTTCTGTAGAGGGAAAGAAATAGAGACCACTAATGGGGGTTAAAGAAAGATTTGTTGATGAGGAAGGTGGAGGTCACAGATTATTTTGGGAAGTCTGCCAATCACTTTGGGAAACATTTTGGCATTGCCTAGCAGAGTTGAGATGAACATATTCTAAGGTTCACCACTTTTGATGGCAGAGTTATAGATATGGCAGTTTGGTTTCTCATTGTGAGGAAGACAGTGATGAAACACCACTGAAGTGTCTGTTCCAAATAAAAATATTTATAGTTAATGCTGACAATTTTCTCTTAAGTGGTTCTGGGAGAAAAAGTACTTTGGACTGTACTTGCACATTTTCTGAAAGGGCTGGGGTTGTTTCAGTTTTTTTTTTAAAGCATTAAAAGTGTTTTTAAATAAAAAAGGAGGTTCAAAAAAAAGTATGGCAACATCAATTTTTTTTTTTTTTTCATTAATCAGTAGTTTTTATTATGGTTTTGTGGGGTACAGTTAAGGGTAGGTGTACAATGACGTTTCATT
>NW_007246149.1:1263595-1267434 GCF_000164805.1 Carlito syrichta | reverse complement strand
AAACTGTACAGATGTTTCAGTAGCTTAAATACAGCTGGTTATCATGTCATGGAAAACACATTTTTTTTCTTTTTAGAGAAAACAACTTATTTGTTAATTATAAAGTTGTTCTTTTTTTTTTTTTTTCATTAATCAGTATTTTTTATTATGGTTTTGTGGGGTACAGTTAAAGGTAGGTGTACAATGACATTTCATTCAGGCACCCTGTAGATAAGAAGTGTTTTCCCATCCCCCAACAGATATTTGCTACTGTTAATTCCATCCCCCTCCCCCCCATAGTTTCCCAGTACCATCCGTCATTTTCTCATAGTATTGCATTGGATGTTCAAGGTCCATTATATGAGTGAGAACATGTGATATTCGGATTTTTGTTTTTGTGAGAGGTCACTCAGTATTATAGACTCTAGTTCCATCCAGGTTGCAGCGAAATTCATGATTTTGTTCTTTTTTATGACTGCGTAGTATTCCATCGTGTATATGTACCACATTTTTTTAATCCAGTCCTCTTTTGATGGGCAGCATGGTTGTTTCCAGGTTCTTGCTATTGTGAACAACGCTGCGATAAACATACGTGTGCAGGTATCTTTTTTATAGAGTGATTTGTGTTCTTCAGGGTATATTCCCAGTAGGGGGATTGCAGGGTCATATGGAAGGTCATTTTTAGAGCTTTTAGGAATCGCCACACTGCTTTCCACAGAGGTTGCACTAGTTTACACTCCCACCAACAGTGTAGAAGTGGGCAACATCAATTTTAAAAAAGCTGGAGAAAGGGCAAGAATTTAAATGAGAGGCATTGTTAAAGAAATGTTGAAATTTTTGTTTTGGTTTTTTGTTCTGTGTTTTGTTCTCAGGAGTATGTAGATATGTTTGACATGATAGGCAGAGGAAAGTCAAGTTAGAAAGAGAAATATAGCCGGGCTCGGTGGCTCAGCCTGTAATCCCGCGCCTTTGGGAGGCTGAGGTGAGTGGATTGCCTGAGCCCGCGGGTTCAAGACCCGCCTGGGCAGCGAGACCTCATCTCTACAATAAATCAAAAAATCAGTCCGGCGTGGTAGCACATGCCTGTAATTCCGGCTACTCGGAAGGCTGAGGTGGCAGGATCGCCGGAGCCCAGCAGGTCGAGGCTGCGGTGGCCGGGAGCAGCCACTGCACTCCAGTCTGGGCAACAGAGTGAGACTCGAACTCAAAAAAAAAAAGAGAGAAATATACACACAACCCACACTGGGTACCATGTCCACTACCAGCGGGAGAAAAGGCTCACTAGAAGCCCAAATCTTACCTGCATGTAACTTATTTATGTAAGCACATGCATACCACAACTAAAATAAAATAAAATAAAATAAAATAGAAATACAATTGGAACCTATTCTAATAAATGCTTTAATTCAGCATGCTAAATTTCATGGGATGTTGGAAGGAAAGCAATTGACAAAAAGGCCACTGTTGCCTTCAGAAAGATGGATTGCTAATGCCTCCAAGTCAAGTAAATACCCCTTCATCTCAGAGTGACTCTGGAATGTCGTAGCAGGTGGACTGTAGATCAGCCTTCATGGGAGTGGGCATAACAGTTGCTATCATTTTCAGAGCATCCAGTATCCCTGAGCTCCAGCTCCTGCAGGAGATTCTGATGTAGGCTTCCTCTAGGTTACAAGCACACTGTTTCATGTGTGAGGTTAGCACTGCTATGTATAATCAGTGGGGTGGCGTTTATGCTCATCTATGTGTCATTACCACTTGCCAGACTTGTGTTCCTAGGAACGGTTTCCACAGTAAGCCTGTTACTACTTGTTGTCTAAATAGGGCTGAGAGAGATGCTGAGGCTGTACAGTACAAGAGGCCAGGACAGAAAAAGTGGTTGAAAGTGGCTACCAAGGAGACAGCCATCTTGGGACATGAAACGAGCAGGTCTGCAATCTGTTTGGGGAAATTATTATTCTTTTTTAGTCTATTAGAACATAAAAAACTATTATGATTGAGTAAATGATATCAGTCTTGTCTCTGGCATACAGTTATTCGTCATAAAGGCTGTTACCATCCTGATTGGTTAAACATGTCAGAAAAGTGGGTATAGCAGACTGACTAGGAAACCCACTCCACAAACAATATGAGTAGCAGATATATTTTTGCTGGAAAGACACATGATCTTATATTGTAATTACAAGTTTTGGTCATCCCAGAGAAAATCTGAGATTAAAATGGCGATGAGACAAGGACAATCTCTAGGTTTTTCTGAAAAGAAAGATTGCATATATTGTGTTGTCTCTGGAGAGGTAATCATCGATTTTGGATTCAGGCAGTGGTTCTGTTTAGTCCCAAATTTGTGACCTTAATTGAGCTACTGAACTTCATTTTTTTGGTCTGTGAAGTAGGGCTAATGGTACATTCAAAGGTTTTTATAAAGTTTAAAAATAATGTATGTGGAGTTATTATTATTATTTCTGTTTACTAATACTCTGCTCAGTAGTTAATATGCTTTTGTATTTACTGTATATAAACTACATTCTAATCCAGTAAGTCCCAAACTAGAGACCCATAGACATTTCATAATCATCAAAAATAAGCAAACATATGACTTTAAAAAGCATAAACGTGCTTTAAAAGCTTTTTCGGGTAGTGGTATCTTATACATCTGCCATAATTTCCTTTAGCTACTAATTCCTCAACCTTATTTAAAGAAAAGAAAAAAGGTGTATCTTCGGAATTCTTCAATGAAAAAGAGCCAGATTAAGGAGTTAGGTATGTAGGCTATTATCTCCTTCTTTAAGGTATCAGAGCATTTAAGAGGAATCTGTCTTTAAAAAAACAGTCTCAAGAAGAGATTCACTCAATTATGACAGTGTCTTCACACCGTATTTTAAGTCTTTCTCCAAATAGTATGATCTTATGCCCTGGTCTGTCTGGGATACTTCAAGTTTATTCCTGTTATTCAGGTTTAATTATTGATAGTCCTTATCATCCCATCATTTTCAAAGGTGTCCTGGTTTAGACAATAAATACAATCTTCCTATGTAAAGCGTTTTACACTGAAGTTTTCCTGAGAACTCAGGTTAGATGCAATGCAACAGAAGACATTGAATGTCTTATCTGGAATCTGAATAAATTACAGATTGGCACCTAGACTATGAAATGTTTTCACAGGAAATTTTCAGGTTAACATTTTAATGCGTCCTACAATAGCAAGAGATAAAGTGAGAGAGAAAGATTTACAGGACCAAGAGGTGACCAAAGCAAATGGAAGCCTGATGGGCAGGGTCACTGGTGGGCAATCATGGGTGGCCAGGGCAGATGGGCAACTTTGGTATCATGTGTGCTTATGCTGTGCCCTGGACATTTTAAAAGCTCCTTCCAAAACTGAAAAGAAAGATGAACCTGTTTGGGTTGACTTGGAAGTGATTTTTAAAAATTTAAAAATTTGTAGTCAGAGTCCAACACCTAGCTCATTTTAAATTCTGATGTCCTGTATTCCCAAGGATGAGTTCACCACACAGAATTGAAAAACGATGTGGCATGGAAAATATCAATGTCTGCGTTGTTCTTCCTTTTCCCACCCCTCTCCCTTTACCCTCCCTTCCTCTCTTCTCCCCTCCTCCCTCACCTCCCTTTTCCTCCTCCCTTCACTCCCCTCCTGTCTTCCCTCTCCTCCCCTTCTCCCCCCTCCTCTTTCCAGCCCTCTCCTCCCTCCCCTGTCTTTCCTCCTCCTCCCCTCTCCTCTCCTCTCTTCCCCTCCTGTGCCCCTCCCCGCCCCTTCCCTCCCCTCTCACCTCCCCTCCCCTTGCCTCTTCCCTCCCCTGCCCCTCATCTTCCCCCCCTTCCTTTCCCCTTTCTCTCCTCTCCTCCCC
>NW_007246149.1:1244860-1263546 GCF_000164805.1 Carlito syrichta | reverse complement strand
TCTCCTACCCTCCCCTCTTGTCTCTTCCTTTCCCCATCCCTCTCCTTCCCTGTCTCCCCTTCCCCTCCCCTCCCCTCTTCTCCCTTTTCTCTCTTCTCTTGTCCTGCCCTCCATTCCCCCCCTTTCTCCTCTTTCTTCTCCTCTCTTTTCCTCCCCTCCCCTCCTCCGCACCCCTCCTGTCTTTTCTCCCCTCCCCTTTTCCTTCTCCTACTCTTCCCTTTCTTCTCTTCTAGAGTACCTACAAAATTTATAATATTTCCAAGACAGAAAGAAAAACTGAGAATATGCCTTCTGTTGGTTAAAAACTGAGATTCCTGGATTAATTCTAACTTGTGAGGAAATTCAAATCTATTACGGTTTGTAACCTAAGTAAGTTATGGAAATAATAATTAAGTGAACTTAAACATTATTAGCTTATAAAAGATAAATATACTGATGTTTGTTATGATGACACTATACCACTTTAAGAAGAGCTGTAAACATTGTGCTTTTCAATTTATTTCTTGAAAATTAACTTCTTTTAAACTTACTACTCACCAGAAGAAACAAAATAGATATCTTCACGTGGAATAAAGACAGATAGAAAGAATAGATGGCTGTTAATGCCAAATGTCAGACAGGATTATTTTAAATCTAATGAGCCCTTGTAACTTATCACCAGAAATTACAGATTGTAACTACAATCACAATTACAAATCTCTTATTGTGAATCACAGATTTTTCATCTTTCATAGACTTACAATAAGTAAAGATTTCCATAAATTTTGTATTTAAATATTTAGCCTGAAGTCATCTAGTAATCCAGAGACTCTTTTATCACTGATCTATTAATGTTTTCCAGTGTAAGTGTATAAGGAAACTTATGCCTATATGTACATTTATTTTAAAAAATTAGTTTAGAAGCTCTTTCTGAGCATGAGGTCCAAAGGCAGAAATCATTAGGGAAACCTTTATAGATTTAACTACACAGGAATAAAATCCATAGCAAAATTCACCGTATATAAAATTTAGAAACAGAATATGTAAAATACATAACAGACAAAAGGTTACCACAGTTAATGCATGAGTTCCCACAAAACAGTTTTTAAAAACTCTTCCCTAGAAAAATGAGTAAAGGTTTGAAAAGAGAATTTATATCATAAAACAAAGAAATAGCAAATAAATTATTTGACCTAACTGATAATCAAGTAAATTCAAACTAATATAAGGGGACAGAGTGCTTTCACCCAGCAGGGGGAGACAGGATTTTTAGAGTGATAATGCCTCTACCGATGAGGATGAAGGGAACAAGTCACTTTCATACATTGTTGATGACACTTTGAGTCCCTAAAAGTTTTCTAGGGAGAAATATGGCAATATGTATTAAAAGTCTTAACTATGCATAGATCTCTTAACACAGAATTTCCCCTTCTTAGAATGACTTCTTAGGAATAGACTGGAGAAGATCACAGGGTGTGATAACGATATTTGCCACAGTGATTCACCACTTGGCGAACATTAGAAAGAACCCAACTCTCTAACAATACTGAATTGATTAAATATATATGGTACATTTGTATATGGAATATTCTTCATTCAGTAAGAATGCAAAATTATTTTTATTGACATACAAAAAGGCCAATATATTGAAAAAAGACTAGTTACAAAAAAATGTTTCTAGTAGGATCCAGTTCTTTAAAAGAAGGATACACACCAAAATTATATCCATAGTCATCAGTCAGTGGTAGGACTATGTAGACTTTTTACTTTTTTTAAATATGTGTCTAGATTTTCTAAATTATTACAATCAGAATAAAAACAGTAAAGGTATTGCCCCCAACTTAATTTTCCCATTATGAAGGGAAATTCTGGCCATTTTCAATTAGGTGGACATGAAATTTAATGCACTGTCCAAAAACAGTTATATTTACATTCTGAAGAAAACCTAAGAGGAATGTATACGCTGTACCTGACACTTTTGGACATTGACAGCGGGAAATTTTTACATCTGGTGGTTGTGTGGGCCTCTGCAAACAGAAGGGTCACTGAAAATTAAGGGTTACTCATGTCATGGCCTGAGCAGCATTGTGAGGTTTCTGTTGTCACATTGTTGCTAGTCTGAAAGTTGGCACCTCTTCATTTGTTTTTCAGCCCTGTTTCTTATCATTTACAGCACAAAATGAGCCAGTTCTTGGGAACCAGGAGAAAGAGTAATCAGAAGAAACGGGGAGAGAAGGAAATGGTGACAACCACAAGAAAATCTTCTAGGCCACAGCTTGGAAAACAATGCCATTAGGCCCATAAATTTAGTGCTAATTTTATCTATGGAAAATCACAAAAATTAGCCCAAATGCCTTACCTCCTGTTCCACATCCAAATATTTAAGTCAAAATTTAACCCAGAGGGAGAAAAAAATGAGCCAGATAAATACATGCAGCTAGCTAAGTCCTTCACAAAGGGGCCTTCAGTGTTTCTAACCAGCAGAAGAACATAACTCCTGGCTTTTCTACTGAAATGATTCATGAAAAAAAAAAGCTAAATATGTTTTCTTAAGAAGCAAGTCAATGTGTCAGAAAAATATGATTGTCCTAATCCAGTTTAACTTTTAACCTCGATAAATAAGCAAGAAAAGTTTGCAACCTGAACCTTTCTTAGGAGTGAATGTTTCTTTTCCTTTTTGCTCCTGAAGAGTTTTTCTTTTTTATCCTGGGGATAAAGGGATATTATAATTCATCAAAATTTCATCCCTACAGGAATCTGGACACCCCCAAAAAATAGCTAGTGAAAGAAATCATGAAACCTACTTTCACAAATATTTTTTTTTAGAAGGCAGGCACCCTTCTGGATACAACCTGGTGTGAGAGCAAAGGATTAATGCAGAGCTTTTTGCAGGACTCTCTGGATGGGGAGCGTGAATGGGGGTCAGGACACAGCACTCCCTGTATCATTCAGTTCACAAGCCTGAGCAAGTCCTTCACTGCTCCAGGACCCTATAAGAAGTGTTTGAACAATGATCTCACATGAGTCTTATAATTCTAAGATTCGATTATTTGTAATACACAGCTAAACAGCAGTGGGTAAGAGAAAGGGCACAAGCCAGCATGGAAAGTGTGAACCCAGTTTTGTAAAGCAAAGCAGAACACAGTAATAAAAGAAAAACATATGCATAAGGCAAGGACTGGAAGGAATGTAAGAAAAATCCTCTTTTGATTGCAGTTTTTATGTTCTTCATACAAGTTCTTTGTCAGTATAATCTTGCAATTATTTCCTCCCAGTTTGTGGCTTGCTTTTTTCCCTCTCCTAATGGTGACTCCTGATGAACAGCTGTTAATTTTAATGTAGATCAATTTATTATTTTCCCCCTTTAAATTAGCATTTTTTCCATTCTGCTTAAAACATCCTTGACTATACCAAGACATGAAGTTATCAATGGTTTATTTTTATCTTTATCTTTTAGTATTAGCCATTCAACTAGTGGGCCAAAGGAGGTCATGTTCTCAACGAAGAGTATCAGAGGTGGCATGCCTTGCTCTAAAGTCGAACCTCTTCGGAGAAAGTCAAGAAGTCTCAAAGATCTGTGTTCCATTTTTCTCTGCAGATGGAAACCTCTAAGTTCCCAGGGAAGCAGATTCTATCTTCCCAGTAGACTCTGCATATTGTCATGTGCCATTGGGAAATTCCTCTACTTTGTCAACCTTTTCTCTGAACGCTGTCTTGACTCTCTTCAAGTCACTGAAACTATCTACACTCCCAGCCCCACTCAGCCCTTCAAGCAAGGGTGAATCCAGGGTTTTTGGAGTCCTGAAACATATACAATTTGGAAAACCCATTTAACAAATGGAATAGAAGTAAAATAACAAGATACAAAATGCCTAGAGCAATGCCAGTTAAAATGTCATATATAAAATGCCCTTAGCCACTCTGGGAGTAGCCAGTACAGGTGAAGAGTACTGTCCACAGGTCACAGCCTTCTCAGAAGGAAACTGTTTTGCCCTCATTCATCTCGGTTAGCAACAGCCTAAAGTTGGGCTGTAGTGCTAATTTTAAGTCAAGTATCTTCCTTCTTCCATCAAAAGCCTTCACTCCTTTGATGTTTATGCCATCAGACCACATATCCACTTTTTAGGCCTGATCTGATTACTAATCTCCTCTGGTCACATCTTCTTTTACTGAAGATTTTAACTCACTTAGGACCTCTCTTCACTTATTCCCATCACTTAACATTCATAAGGAAGGTCCATCCAACACCATTGTCCTCCATCTTTTAAAACTACTCCTTGGACCCGTCTCTCTCTAGTCCCTTCTTCATTTTCTCATCTCCTTCACAGCAAATCATCCCACAAGAGCTTCCTATTGTTACAGTCCTTACTTCCTCTTCCCCAAATCTTCTTTGAGCACAAGAAAGTAGTATTCACTAGTCAATAATGAGTCTCATGTTCCCCAGAGCAGTCATCCCTCTTTGTTTTCATCTTACTTCTCATCTTGGCAGCTGTTCACTCTTTTTTTTAAAGCTGTATTTTGTTAATCTCCATGACACCACACTCTCCTGGTTTCTTTCTACCCCTCTGGTCTTTATTCTCTCCTTCTCCTTCAGGGACTCCTCCCCCAGTGCTCAATTTCTAAGTATGAGAGCATTCTAGTCTCAATTCTGATTCCTGAACTTTATTCTTTTCTCTGTTTTTACTCAATGCAAAGGTGATTTCCTCCAGTCCCATGGCACTAAATGCCACTTACATGCACTTGATTCCAAAATATGCATCTCCACCATTTCCTCTTCCCAGATCTCTGGATGCATATCTATCTGTACTAGGTTCTTAGGGCTGCTGTAACAAAGTAGCACAAACTAGGTGATTTAAAAAACAGAAGTCTATTGTCTCACGGTTCTGGAGCCCAGAAGTCTGAAACCAAATGTGTCAGCAAAGTTGATTCCTCCTGAAGCCTATCCTTCCATTGCCTTCTGCTATCTTCTGGCAGATTCGGGCATTCCTTAACTTATAGATGGCATTCTCCCTGTCTTAACATCATCTTCCCTTTATGTGTGTCTTTCTCTTTGTCCAAATTTTCCCTTTTTGTAAGTACACACTCATATTTAATTAGGGTCCACCCTAATAACTTGTCTAACTTCAAAGATCCTATTTCCAAATAAGGTCACATTCACAGGTACAGAGGGTTAAGTCTGTAACATCCTGAGTGGGGGACACAATTCGACCCATTATGCTATTAGACTGCTTCCCTAACACTCGTCTTGGATGATAGTGTCAACTCAGTATATACAAAGCAGAATTCGTGATTGATGCTTTCCCCAACCTAGTTTTTATTTAGGTATATTTACCTTCACAAGTAGTACCACCATCTCGTATACAAGGTGTCGACCTTGATGATTCTCTTCCCCTCATACCCCACAGCCAACATGTCAGTAAATTGTGTCAGCAACTTTATACACTATGAATCTGTCCAAGTCTTTCTTTCTTTTTTTTTTAATCAATATTTTTTATTATGATTTTGTGGGGTACAGTTAAGGGTTAGGTGTACAATTACATTCAGGCACCCTGTTGATATGAGGTGTTTCCCCTTCCAATTCTTTCTTCTCTCTACAACTATCACTTGGATCCAAGCCATTGTCATCTCTCACCTGGACCACTAAAATGGCCGCCTATATCTTGCCTTTACTCTGCAATTCAGTCTTTACCTGGCCACAAGAAACTTTTGCTTTAAATGTTGTTTCTTTTTTGTCAAAGAATATGAACACTTAATTTGAAAGTATATGATGTATTGAAAAATGATGATATATGTGCATATATGATAAATATATGGTATATGAAGTATTAAAAAACTGGTTTTTATCCTATATTTTCTTGTTTCTTCTGTTGTTTACTTTCCCATTGCTAAATAATAACAAATGACCATTCCTTGACTTATGAATCTTAGCTATTATCTATGAACTTCCTTTCATAGTTGGTGAAGACTAAGCTCTTCTGGACTGCCATTTCCCACTTCTCATCCCCATTTCTGCCAGAATAATGTGTTACTGCTTTCTTACTAAATAATTTATCATTAAGTGACTCATTATTTTGTTCAAGTAAATTATTAGTTTTTCACTTTAAAGTCAAGTAGTTTCTTTTTTGTGCATATTTTTGCGTTTTGCTTGTGAATGCAATTTTTTGAGATCTCCTATGCCTCAAATGTCTGAAAATAATTTTATTGTACCCTAAAACTTGATTATAATTTGACATAAAAATTCTAAGCTAAAATAGTTTTCTTTGGTACTTTGTGAGCATTCCCTGTTGCCTTTCATCAGTAGCATCATTACTATTGAAAAGCTGAATGGTATGTTCAATTTGGTCCCTTTGTAACGTGTCATATTTATCTGAAAGTTTCTAAAGGTCTCTCATGATGTTCTTATATTTCATGATGGCATGTATCTTGAAGTGGGTCATTTTTATTCCTTCTTTTGGGAATTCTGTAAAACTTTCCATCTAAATTCTTGTGTGCCTTAACTGGAAGAAATGTTCTTGTATTATTTTTCATAATATCTTCTACTGTTTTGTTCTTAGTTTTCTGTAGAACTCTGAGATAGATGTTAGACACTCTGGTCCTCCAAGTCATTTCTTTTTTCTTCTTCTTCTTCTTCTTTTTTTTTTTAAATCATTTTGCTTTTTTGAACAACTTTTAGGAAGTTTTCTTCAACTTTATCTTTTATCACTTTTCTTATTTTTTTATTTCATCAATTCTTTCTTTGTTTTCTTTCTTATAGTCTCCTGATCTTGTATTAGATTTGCAATATCTTTTTTCTAATGATATTAAAGTTTTTTAAAAATATTATTATGCTGTTCTTTGATGTATTTCTATTTCCTCCAGTATATATATTTTCAGTTTGCTTTGAGTTCTCCTTTTTATAATTGAGGGTTTTTTCTTTCTTTTTTTTCTTCCAAATGTCTGATGATCTTTAGCTACTTGTTTACATTGAATGGTGTTTGGAAACCTTATCTAGTCCACAGTCAGGACTTGCCAAATGGTGGGCTTCCCTGTAGGTTGATCAGTCAGGGAATTATGCACAAGTATGTCTTCTAGGACTGTTCAGTTTCTTCAGAGATGAAATTTTTTTAAGGTCTTTTGCCTGTAGAGTATGGATCAAAATTCATGCAACAGACAGATAAAGGGAGCTGGGAACTCCCTTACTCGATATGCAGGCTTTTGAGTTATTTTCTGTTTTCATCTGCAAACTGTGCATACCCACTCTTCACTCTGCCATGTGCTCTGATTCCTTAGCTGCTCAAGGCCAAGTTTTCCATAGAATAGATGCTCCTTCTTTTGCCTTGGAGCACATCATCTTTACGTGTGTCTGGGCACGGGTATCTGGAGCTTCATATACAAACTTTCATTGAATCCTTCTGCTTTCAGACCCTTGTCTCATTCCACTCTTCATGGTACTCATGCCTTCAAGTCCTAGACAGTAAGAATTAGCTATTCTATGTTGGTATTCTCCTAGGCACACACTTTGGGATATAATCATTTGCTTCTGTCTAAATCACTTACCATTTCTCTATTCATCTGTTTTTATTTTCCAAAAATAATATTATTTCAGCAAAGTCTCTGGAATAAGAGGAGAAAAACACATGTGGGCAACTAGCCATCCTTAACACCTTTAGCTGGAATGATTATTTTTAAATGTAAACTAGACCATAACACTTACTGTTTAGAATTCTCCAATGGATTTTTGCCACATGAAGAATAAATCTCAAACATGTTACCATGGCCTCCAAAACCCCATGTGATATGGTTCTGTGTATCTTTCTGTCCCCATTATTTTCCCGCCCCCTTCTCTGACGACATGTCAGCCACACTGACCTCCTTGATACTGGAAGGCTCTGTCTTCAAATCTTCACCTAACTTGTTTCTTCTTATTATTTGAATCTCAGCTCAAATGTCACCTCCTTAAAGAAACCTTCCTGACTTCCCTAATACAAAGAAGTGTCCTCTCTGGGTACCGATAGTAATTTGTTTTATATTTTTAGAGCATTTTCCACCAGCTGTAATTATCTCATTTATTTCCTCGTTGATCTATTTTCCACCTGCATCTGCCCCACTAGAATGTCAGTTTCATAAGCACAAAGGCTTTGTCAGCCTTGCTCACTGCAGCGTGCCCTGTGCAAGGCACACCATAGATACTCAATAAATATGTATCAAATGATAAATACTGAACATTACTGTCTTCATTGATCACGCAGGCAAAATATACTGTGCTCTCTGATATAACAAAGAAATTATGGAGAGCCATAGAATAATTTGTTCCAAAAGCTTTCCACTAAAATGCAAGATATTGCGACTTTAAGGCATTTGATTTTTCAGTCAGATTTAAGGCTGCTGTGTAAAGGACCAAGGGGACCTGAAATCCTTCTGACTTACCCCCTTGCTCACCATTTTTACTACTTCCAATGTATTCATTCAATTCACAAGAATTTATTGACCTAGTATGTATCAGGTACTATGCTGAATGTGAATACATACATTTGACATAGGCACTATTTCTGAAATGTCCTTACTGGTGGGGCTAGGCAGATAAAGAATGATTAACAGTCAAAGAAGAAAAATTCCTACAAATTTTGATGAGTCTTAGGATGGACAAAAACTAGTAGCCAAAATAGACAATTACAGGTAGGGATTTGCTTTAGATAGTCAAGGCATGTCTCTTTGAGAAGATATTAAAATTTATTCCCATAGAGGGGAGAAAAAGCATGTCACCAGTCACTATCTTCATTTATGGGAGGTATCATTCGTCTAGTAACACTTCCCTATGATTTCTTATAACTGAAAGACAAAACATAAAAGTTCCACCAATACATAAAACATGGTAGGTTTTGCATAGTGACGGAAATGAACTAATATATGCAAACATGAGGGAGGACCTCCCAAAAAACTGGAATTTATTTATAAAATATTGTGTATTTATTCTTACATGTTAAAACTTCAGTCACCTTCAAAGTACTCTTCGTTTGATACAATACACCTATTGAGAGGCTTTTTCCACTGCTCAAAAGTTTTTGAACTTGTCTATTTTGATGCCTTTTAGTGCTTCTGCTGTTTTGTGTTTCACCTCTTTCAATTAGTAAAATATTTTTCTTTGAGGACTTTTTTCATCTGGAGAAACAAAAAACAGTCACTTAGGGAGAAATCAGGTAAATAGGGAGGGTGGGGTCGTGCCGTGCAGGCAGATATGTTTTCATGATGGAAGAACCAGTCACCAGTTTGTTACAACTTGAGATGCTTCTTTTGCAAATCCTGATGCAACCGTCTCAAAGCATCCAGATAAAAACTTTGGCTGACTGTTTGATACAGAAGAACAAATTCCGAATGTACTGCAAGGGGCCTGTCCTCTAAAAGATAATTCCAGTTTTGTTTTGTTTTTGTCTTGGTCCCTCTTCGTATATACATAATACAGAGGAACCTATATGTAGTAACTCTAGTCCTTGTTTCTGCAACTGGTTGTGAAGCCATACAGTTGCCTCTTTTGTGATCCACTTTTGGTCCCATGTCCCCAGCCAAGACCACAGCTCCTCTTGGTTCTTCAGTTCTTTACTTGGAAAGATGATCTGCCCTTTCTTTTCTGAAGGATCTGAGTCATTAGTGCTCCTGCCTATACTGGGTTATTGTTTTCTTCCATTAACTTTTCTCCCTGAGAGATAAAAGTGCTAAGAAGTAAGTGCCTGGGAAGACTCTGGATTCCAAACAACTCCTCTTTGCACCAATTGGGTGCACATGACCTTATAACCCCTTCAAAATCAAGATCAGTCACTCACTTGATACAATAAAGTCTTCCTTGCCTGTTGCAGACAGTAAGAAAACTAGAGATCAGGTCAGGGGCCCAACATTTGGAAAGATAACCAGGTCAGTGTGTGTCATGAAACCCAAGAAAGAAAGTGGACAGAACTGTCAAACGCTGCTGATATATCCAGAACATAAGGACTGAGGACAGATCTATAGTGATCTACGGCGACTTCGGAGAACAATGGCAAGGGAGAGGTGAAGGTATGAGATACACTTTGGAGAGTCAAGGAACATGAGCTATTTAGAGGTGAAGGCAAGGGGAGGGAGAAGCTGGAGTAGATTACTAGTCATTCAGAAAGATTGGCAGCGAAGGGAAGAAAAGAGGGTGGGACCAGGGCAAAAGAATGGTGGTTATCAATTCAGAGGGAGAGCAGTTTGCTCTATCTTGCAGTTGTCTTCACTGCCTCTCAGTCACCCTGGCTAGATGTTCTTTGATGTGAAGAAATTTTTCCTTTTTTATTGCAGCCTCCTTAAAACTTACTTTTTCACTTGAATGTCCAAAAATCTGTGAATGGCTAAGCAGACTATGCCATACCCACAAGACATATCGTTATACGGTCATTTAAAAATGTGTTCCTCCTGAAGATCACATGTTCTCACTCATAAGTGGACCTTGAACAACCATCCTAATAAGAAAGTAATTGGCAATAGTAGGAAACTGTCAGGGGAGAGGGTGTCATACGTCATCAACAAGGATACCTGCATAATGAACATTTGTATACCTAACCCTGAATTGTACTCTGCATCTTTTTTTTTTTTTTCATTAATCAGTATTTTTTATTATGGTTTTGTGGGGTACAGTTAAGGGTTAGGTGTACAATGACGTTTCATTCAGGCACCCTGTAAATAAAAAGTGTTTTCCCATCCCCCGACAGATATTTGCTACTGTTAATCCCATCCCCCTCCCCCCCATAGTTTCCCAGTACCATCCGTCATTTTCTCATAGTATTGCATTGGATGTTCAAGGTCCATTATGAGTGAGAACATGTGATATTCGGATTTTTGTTTTTGTGAGAGGTCACTCAGTATTATAGACTCTAGTTCCATCCAGGTTGCAGCGAAATTCATGATTTTGTTCTTTTTTATGGCTGCGTAGTATTCCATCGTGTATATGTACCACATTTTTTTAATCCAGTCCTCTTTTGATGGGCAGCATGGTTGGTTCCAGGTTCTTGCTATTGTGAACAATGCTGTGATAAACATACGTGTGCAGGTATCTTTTGTATAAAGTGATTTGAGTTCTTCAGGGTATATTCCCAGTAGGGGGACTGCGGGGTCATATGGAAGGTCGATTTTTAGAGCTTTTAGGAATCGCCACACTACTTTCCACAGAGGTTGCACTAGTTTACACTCCCACCAACAGTGTAGAAGTGTTCCCTTTTCACCACACCCTCTCCAGCAGCTCTGCATCTTTAAAATTAAAAATTTAAATAAAACCAACTTACTGTTTCTCTTTGTCTTTCTGTCTCTCTCTTTCTCTCTTCTTCTCCCTGCCTCATTGTCTTCCTCCACCCTCTTTTGCTTTACTGTTGATTTCAGGATCCTCCCTACCTTCTGTTGTTATGTCTGCAGAAGATTCTATAAGCCAGTGGTTCTCAAAGTGTGGGCCTCAGATCAGTAGCATTGGCATCACTTGAGAACCTGTCAGAAACGTGGTCGGTGGGCCCACTCCAAACCCACTGAGTGAGAAACTCTGGGAGCGCAGCCTAGTGATTTCTATGTTAACAAGCTCTCAGGTGATTTTGATCCACCTTGAAGTTTGATGGCCAGTGCCATAAGTCTCATCCTTTTTTTTCCTGTGCTTTTTTCCTAGCACTAGGTCAGACAGTCCCATGACCCAGACATGGCCACCTGGGCATCTTGCTTGGCACCATCTTCTGCCACTTGCCAAGGCCCTGGCTCCTCTTTCCCCAATAACTGTGCTGCTCTTTCCTCATCTGCCATCTTTAAAATCTCTTCCTCAGCTGGATTGGCAGTAGTGGGAATCTGCCTGGTGAAGAGGGGGCCACACCTCATCAACAAGGGAACCTGTATAATGAACATTGTATACCTGACCCTGAATTGTACCCCACATCTTTAAAATTTAAAAAAAGGAGAAAAAGAAAATCAAATCTCTTTCTTATTCTAACTGGTGTTTTGGCATATTTAATTGTTCTATGTTGCTTTTATAATAATTTTAACACTCTGAATGTGGCCTGATCAGCACAAATTTATTTACTATTATTTGTATTTCCATTTGTGTAAACCATCTTTTCCAATTTAACTATCTGAGATCCTTGTATTTTTATAAACATTAAAGCTTTTTGTATATCAGAGATATGAATTCTGTTAATCATATTTATCACAAATATTTTCTCATACTGTTGGTTTTTTAAAGTTTTGTTGTATAGTATTTAATAATAATAAAGTAGGCCAGGTGTGGTGGCTTACGCCTATAATCCTAGCACTTTGGGTGGCCCAGGTGAGAGAACTGCCTGAGCCCATAGGTTCGAGACCAGCCTGAGCAATTTGGAGAGACCTAATCTCTACAATAAATCAAAAAACTAGCTGAGTATGATGGCACGCGCCGGTAGTTCCAGCTACTTGGAAGACTGAGGCAGAAGGATCACCTGAGCCCAGCAGGTCGAGGCTGCAGTGGCTGTGAGCATGCCACTGCACTCCAGCCTGGGCGACAGAGTGAGACTCTAACTCAAACAAACAAACAAAGAATAGTGAAGTTTAAAAGTCAAGACTATAGCATAATAAATTATAGACAAATATGTGACTTTGTAATATTTCCTATTGTTTAATAATTAGAAAATGATCATTTCTACAGAGCCAAAATGAATTCTATATTGTGGTTTCTAGTGTTCTTCCATGGCTTAAAAAATATGTAACATTTTTCCTGGTTCATTTTGGTTTAGGATATAAAATGCCATAAAGCTAATTATACCCAAAACACTTATTAGTTAATAATTACTTTCTCAACTGCTTTATTCAACTTCATTTTTCAGAGGCAGCAGAGTGTAAAGGTTAAGATATGGCTCTGGAGCCCAGTGGCTTGAATTTCATATTAGTTTCAGCTCTGGATAATGAAGCTAGCTCGGGACAGTTGCTTCAACATTCAATTCCTTCATTTCTAATGACCTTCCCATAAAGTCATTGAGAGGTTGAAATGATTAAGTTCAATGTTGAGCACATAGTACATTATCTATGAATGTTAGGCACATTACATTTCAAAATTCATTAGGTTTTCTTTCAGGTGTCTTTTACCATTAACACATATACCTATTTTTGTACCATTAACAGATTATTTTAATTGTTATTTTTCAGGTATAAACTGTTTTAACATGGTCTTCTCTCACTTTTTTCCCCCAAAACATTATATATAAAATGTGTATAGGTTACCTAATCGACTTGACTAAGCAGCAAAGTAGCTTAGTAGGTAGATCATAAGGCAACTTGAAAGAGGAAATAAGGAAGCCCTTAGAAGATGCCATTCCTATCAGAGGGGTTTTGGCAGGTGGGCAAAATGAATGTGGTATTTGTATAGAGGTAACCAGGTCAGATACGGTAGCTCGGCCTGTAATCCCAGCACTTTGGGAGGCCTAGGCAAGAGGATTGATTGGCTAAACCCGGGGGTTTGAGACAGACTGGGCAACTTTGTGAGACCTCATCTCTACAATAAACCACACACACACACCCAAAAATTAGCCAGGCTAGGTTGCATGCATCTGTAGTTCCAGATACTTGGAAGGCTGAGGTGGAAGGATCTCCTGAGCCCAGCAGGTCGAGGCTGCGGTGGTCGTGAGTGTGCCATTGCCCTCCAGCCTGGGCAACAGAGTGAGACTCCAACTCAATAAACAAACAAATAAATAAATATAGGGGTAACCAGTTTTGAGACAGAAATAGAGTTTTAGGCAGAAGGAAGAAGACAGGTGCATTTAGGAGGTGTCATAGGAGAGTATTGTGTGATGAAAAAAGAGCAAAAAGGCCAGATGTAAGGGTGGTGAGAGCATACAAATCACACGAAAGAGAGCTGCAGTGTTCAAACTACACAGCTCAGTAAACTCTGTGACCAGAAGCACATCAGCAGCACTCAGATAAGTAGTCTTTGCTTACACACATCCAATAATGTGAGCTCTAAGTGGCAAAGCACGTATCTCTACATTTGGAGCTAGGCTCTTTTCTATCTTACGTGTTTAAATGCAAAGTTTCTAATTTTTTACATTGTCTGGATATGCAACATATTATGTTTTACTCTAAAACTCTGCAACCACTTTTTATTGGTGCCTCCAAATATTTCTCAATATGTACTTCCATGAATTTTTAAAATTATTTACATCATCTCAAACTTACCTAGAGCCACTTGATTATTATTTCAGCATGCTTGACCATTTTGGCCTTACTCCACATTTGAAATTATAATTTGTGTTTCCCAATAGATGTCTGCTCAAATTACATCTTGACTCCTAACCTTTGTTTTACATTACCTAAGAGTACATAGTGTTACCTTCAGAGAGGGGAGATGCATATTGCATTGGAAAGCTATGCTGGGTCTGATCCGTGAGTTTGCCTTAAGGCCAATTTATGCCACTTAAAGTAATCCAGTATGCACCCTGGTAATTGAAATCCCTCCATTATCATTGCTGCAGCCCATTTAAATATTTCTTTTTCAGATGCAATTACGTCAGGAGGTGAGCCAAATGGCTTAGGAAAGACAGGGGTATTTCCAACAAGAAGGCTATTGGCTGCTCACCAAAAAGCTAGTTGACGTTCACGTGTCCTAGTACAACTCTCTTCTCCGCAAGATTCCCATTTACTGGGCACTGTCGACCTTTCTTCTCATTCTAGGAGAATACTCAGAACCTGGACTCACTGATGCACATGGCGACAACCTCTGAGAAAAAGTTACCTTAGATTTCTTCATGGCTTGATTTCTTGCTGCAGAAAATTCCCGTGACTTGTTTCTTGTCCTCAGCCCTAAATCAAAGCTTAACACATCATGTGAACAGTATCAACATCTTTTAAAATATATTAAACCTCATACAGGTAACTGTAGTTTAGTGGAAGCTGACCCCATTATCACAAGACTGAAAAGGAAGATTTTTTGGAAATTAACAAAGCTAGCAAATTTCTACGATAAAGCATCGATAATGCCTTTTAACATGCATAGACAATGTTTATTCCATATCTATGGACAAGAATGCAACTGAATCACAAGATGTAAACTATATTCAATGCATACAGAAAACTAATAATTCTATATTTTAATAACTGCTTTACGAAAAGCTTTTCATTTAACTCTCAAAACTGACTCATAAGTCCACACTTGGATCACGCAATGAAGTTATATTTAACTCTAGAATGCTCCTCACATGCCAGGTTTCAAATCTGCTTGTAAGTAAATGTCCTTCTGGGGACTCATTATGACTATTCCTGTCTTCCCTCAAAACAAACCTATTATGGATGTTCATTTCCCTTCTTCTCTTGACTCCTGGCTGTCAGATTTACACCTTTTCCAATCCATGCTAACTTGGCCTGTGACAGCAATCTCACAGCCAAGGACAAGGAGCCCAAGCCCGACAAGTTGCCAGAGAGTGCCTAACAAATGTTCTCTCATGGGCTCCGCTCAAGAAATGGCCCCAGTGTTACAGGTGAGGCTATTAGGGACCCCTAGAAGAATTATCAATAAGACACTGATTGGAATTCATGTTTAATACTAGACCAAATTTTACTGAAATACGAAAGAAGGTACATGCAGACAAACCACACAAAGAAATATACCCTAGTGCCAGTCTGAGGATTTGAGGCCGTGTTGACAAAGCATAAAGATTATATAACAAGAAGCCTTGTCATATGTGATGACAATGTTGTAGACATCATTACGGCTTCTGTGCTCCAGGAAGATCTAATGAGAGATCATGCTAAAAATTACTTAATTTAGCCGGGCTCAGTGGCTCAGCCTATAATCCCGTGCTTTGGGAGGCTGAGGTGAGTGAATTGCCTGAACCCGCGGATTCGAGACCCGCCTGGGCAACTTGGCGAGACCTCATCTCTACAATAAATCAAAAAAAATTAGCTGGGCATGGTAGCGCGTGCTTGTAGTTCCAGCTATTTGGAAGGCTGAGGCGGAACGATCGCCGGAGCCCAGCGGGTCGAGGCTGTGGTGGCCAGGGGCGTGCCACTGCACTCCGGTCTGGTCGACGGAGTGAGACTCCAACTAAAAAAAAAAAAAATTACTTAATTTCTTACTTCTAATCCCCCCAAGGAAAGCATCTTTATTGAAACATACATCATCCCCCGAACACCGAGAGCCAAAATGCTTCAAAAATACCCTGACTCTACCAGAAAGATATGTGCTAGCAGGATCTGAGTAGCTATTCTGTGCATAAATGGAAGAAATGGGACATCACATCTGTTTATCTGATGCTTTTCATAGGGGCTGACATCTATATTAAAATTATAGCTAGATAGGATGAATAAATCCTAGTGTTCTATACCACTGGAGGGTGACTGTAGTTAACAATAATATATAGTTTTAAGTAGCTAGAAGAATATTGAATGTTACCAGCACAAGGAAATGATAAATGTTTGAGATCATGGATAAACTAATTAACCTGATCTGATCACTATACATTATATGTACCAAAACATCACTACGTATCCCTTAAATATGTCCAATTATTATGTCGATTTAAAATTCAAAAAATAAATCTTGAAATAAAAAAATACCCTTTTGTCTTTAGAAAGATAGAAGCTTCAATGCTCTATAGATTTTGCATTTCTGGGGACTCTGATGTTTAAAAGCATAAAGTTAGCATTTTCTACTCAACTTATAACAACTAACAAATTATATCCTTATTGTATGCGAGAGCGAGAGTGAGTGAGTGTGTGTGTGTGTGTGTGTGTGTGTGTGTGTGTGTGTGTGTGTAGAGAGAGAGGTGTTTGAACTTGTATGCAACATTAATGAGCACAGAAATCTCAGTCCAAACCTCTAAAGTGGAACACTTAGTGGCATTGGAGAAGTTAATTTAATTTTGGGGTGCTTTAGCCACAAGTTGGAAATCCTAAAACACATCTTGCAGAATGCACATTATCTAACTCAGTTTTAAACATTTCTGAAAATATGGCCTAATCAATTTTCTTTACTTCTCAACAGAGCAATAGTAGGCAGAGCATGAGACTTCACCTAAAATGCTAGATACAAGCAGTCAGGTCCAAGAGGATAATTTTTCTCAGCGTAGTCCATGAGCAAAATTCCTTTTAATATTGAAATATTCATGAACTTGTGGTGTTGATGGTGCCAAAGCCCAAACAAGAGGAGAAAATTGTATCCAATAAAAATGGTTCTTTTGAAAAGGAGGCCTATGGCTTGGGTTTTGTACCTTAGGCTAGTTCTATCACAAGGCCTGAGCAGCTACCCTCTTCTCAGGGCCCTCGGGGCAGCCCCATATCAGGAGTCTGCTGCCTGGGAATCCTCTTTGCAGAGCCCTTGAGGAAGCACCACGTCAGAGATCTGCTGCCTGGGAAGTAGATGCGTCAACCAGACCCCACTCAAAAGTTCCAGAACAACCTATTGCATCCTTGTGAATCTAAGGGACTAAAATATTAGCTACTGATCTCTTTTAACTTGGATTTTGCTAATCAAAATTAGTTTTTTGGTATTATTTGGAGACATCATATCTTCCCGAAGTTCATTCCAAAAAGAAGTTTTAAAACATATTCTGTTTTTTGTTTGTTTGTTTGTTTGTTTGAGTAGGAGTCTCACTCTGTCACCCAGGCTGGAGTACAGTGGCACGCTCATGGCCACTGCAACCTCGACTTGCTGGGCATAGGTGATCCTTCTGCCTTAGCCTTCCAAGTAACTGGAACTACAGACAAACGCCATCATGCCTGGCTAATCTTTGTGATTTATTGTAGAGACAAGGTCTCACAAAGTTGCCCAGGCTGGTCTCGAACCACTGGGCTCAGGCAATCCTCTCTCCTCAACCTCCCAAAGTCCTGGGATTACAGGCTGAGCGACCGCGCCCAGCCTAAAACATAGTCTTAAAATTTTTTAAAAATTATTCATTTTAGGTGGATACTTGCTCTGTTAAACCTCAGTTTCCAACATGATGAGCTGCCCTCTTCTTCTCCTTGACAGCTATAGGTAGAAATGAAATATTGCGTTTGATCATTACACATGAGCATTATTTGCAAAGAAAACCCAGAGTATGTTTTTTTTTTTCTTTCTTCTGTCTTCCCATTCCAAGGCTGAGCTCTAGCACCGAGGTGGGAGTTTTATCATTTCCCTCAACAGAAATTGCTCCAGAGAAAATTTGGAAAGGTCATTTGAGAAATTGACCTTTTCTCCTAAAGCTGAAGTAAAATGAAAATATAAAGTTAAACTATTCAGGTCAGGGCAGAAGACCTTGGAACTCATTTTCAAAGGGTAATGCTGATTTAGATGTGAGGAATTGGCAGCAACATGGATTAGGTGGAGAAGCTGCAAGAAAATCAAGACCCTTTGAGTCAGGTACACTAAACAGTCGGGTCAAAACAGCATCCTTCGTTCATGGGCTGGACCTAGTCCGTGGCAGTCTCCTACGGAAATGAATGCATTGTAAATATTCTTCCTTATTCATTCATTCCCTCACTCACTTGTTCAATTATTATTTTATGAAAGTATAAAATTGTTATAAATTTTGCATGTGCAAGGAGGATTCCCAGAAAACCAGAAGCATCTTTTGGCGGGCCCCTTGTAGTACAGTCTTCCCCTACTAGGTTAACTGTTTTTGGAACCCATCAGCATCAGTGTACCAGTTAGTGTTGTTATGAGAGGCTGCGTTCAGGTTCAGTTAACTTTCTTTTTTTTTTTTTGGTTGGAGTCTCACTCTGTCGTCCAGACTGGAGTGCAGTGG